>NC_081560.1:45448980-45485685 GCF_022355385.1 Mustela nigripes
ACAACTGAAAGAATTTGCAAATACCAAACCAGCTCTACAGGAAATATTGAAAGGGGTCCTCTAAGCAAAGAGAGAGCCTACAAGTGGTAGATCAGAAAGGAACAGAGACCATATACAGTAACAGTCACCTTACAGGCAATACAATGGCACTAAATTCATATCTCTCAATAGTTACCCTGAATGCTTTTGGTTTTTTATCTAAAGTAGATACTTTCAACTTCTTGTTTCTTCTTTTAAAATACTTCCAGGAGCATAGTGGGTCTTAAAGGGTGCCTGGACATCCACATCTAGGATAGAAGGGACCTGGGATTTGTCCGGAAGCTGGGAGGGGGTTGGGGGTGTGGGAGAGACTCTGGGTTGTAGAACCCGGATGGATTTCCTTGACTTCTGTGGGCACTGGTTCCTAACCCCTTGTCAAAATGCCATCCTAAGTTCAGCTGCCCTCTATAGAGCAGCTTCTGGAACATGAGCGCTCAGTACACCATTGCTCCGTGAGGAGATGAACATGAAATTATGAAGGTGATTGTAAGCCCTGAAAAAGAGCCTCCAGTCTCAGAGGATAGCAGAGAAGATGGTCATGGTTTCCATTCAAAGACTTTTCCAGTTGGTTGATTTTTTTCCCCCTCATTCAAAGGAAACCTTATCTGAAGGCAGAAAAGCTGAACAAAGTGACACTAGACCAAAGGAAGCACCACGGTCAGTGACAGGAATGCCATCCTTCTCTCAAGGACTTCCCATTTCTCTTTCCTCCTCCTTAAGAATCAAATGAAGCCCCAGGGCCCCGTACGGAAGCCTCTACATGGAGGATCACAGCCACAGGAGCCCAGCCAAAGATAGCTTACCATGCCCCCCACTGTCCATACGTGGCCTAGCAAGAACTTCTAGAAAAGAGAAAGGCAGAAGCACACATCTATGTCAACCTTCAGAGCTTTCAAATGAAGGCCCAGCCTCATCTTGGCCTTCAGTGCAAAGGAGAATAAATGGCTTAATGAAGGCAAATTTAATCCACAATGCTCCCTGAAGACCTACTATGTGTCTGGCCCCATGAGAGACACGGGTCCTGAGGCACAGGAACTAGGTCATGCTCTTGTCTTCACTGCCTCTGGCTGTGGCCTGTAAAACAGATCTAAACATTTCTCTCTGACAATCACAATCCCCCATAATCCAGCTCTAATCTTACTTTTCCATCCTTTTCTTATAAAATTCCCTATTACTCAGGAATACACACTTAAGAAACAGGGTGTTTTTGGATAACCAAATAGTAGAAAAGAAAGCTAGGATTTATAACTACTGTGGGCTAAATATTTATATACATTATTTCTTCTGTTCAAACCCATAAACAAACCCATAAAGACAAGTGTATCATCCCATTTCTTAGACAAAGAAACTAAGCCAACAAAGAGATGAACAAAAACACTGTGCCAAGGTCACTCTGTTAGTAAGTGAAAAATCTGTCCAATTCTAAATCTCAGATTCTTTCAAGCTCACCACTCTGAAAGTCGTTAAATGTGTTAAAGATGGGGAGCCATGTTTCGAGGTCTCAGAAGTCAGTAAAATGCCATGTTTTCCAAACGGCAGTCCTCAATAACTTAACAAAGCTATATGTAATTGGAAGAAACGTCAAATAACCCCAAAACTCTCCTGAGCAGAATCAGCTCTTTCACTCGGGATTGAAAAGCTCCTTTGAGAACTTGCAATGCCCCAGGCCCATCATCACATCAGTTACCATTACTGAGCATGGTAGAAAATGAATCTTGATACTGTCCATGCAGCCCTTCCCAGACCCCACCCAAGCAACACACTTCCTGCCTCTCAGAGTCTCTGTGAATGGCCAGTTTCTCCTCTGCTGTTGGCGCCTAGCCCTGGGCTTACAAACATGCTCACATCTCTCCGTCCTGGAAAAAGGACCCTGATCCCTAACAACGCCACCCCACCCCGCCCGCCCCGGCCTTTTAAAAAATTAACATATAATGTTTTATTTGCCCTAGGGGTACAGGTCTGTGAATCGTCAGGCTTACACATTTCACAGCACTCACCATAGCATATACCCTTCCCAAAGTCCATAACTCAGCCACCCAATCCCTGCCCCCCAACCCCCAACAATCCTTAGTTTGTTTCATGAGATTAAGAGTCTCTTATGGTTTGTTTCCCTCCCGATCCCATCTTGTTTCATTTTTCCTTCCCTACCCCTTAAACCCCTGCCCTGCCTCTTAATTTCCTCATATCAGGGAGATCATATGATAATTGTCTTTCCCTGATTGACTTATTTTGCTCAGCATAATACCCTCTAGTTCCATCCATGTCATTGGAAATGGCAAGATTTCATTTCTTTTGATGGCTGCATAGTATTCCACTGTGTGTATATATACCACATCTTCTTTATCCATTCATCTGTTGATGGATATCTAGGCTCTTTCCATAGTTTGGATATAACACTCTCCCTTCTTGAGCTGCCATCGTGTCCCTATGCTTCCCTTCCCCTCTACACTTTTACAAAGCTCTGTGTTCCCTATATCTGACCTCACCCACACCATTCCTCACCCTGCTAGAGTTGACCTGCTGCCCCCAGTATCCTACTGAAAGAGCTCTTTCCAAAGCCACTTCCGTCACCCAACTTGGTGACCTGCCCAACTTCCCCTAAGGGTCTAAATCTGTCAAGTTCCTGACCCTCTCTCTTCTTTCACCTCCCCAGTCTACCTCTTGCTCTGATCACTGCTTTGCCTTATCACAACAAACACATGGCTCTCCCCTGCAGAACTTGGACCCAGGTGCCTTTATCATGCACCCTTGGCAGTGTCCATCCCTCCAAGGACATCAGCTTTTCGTCCCATGCCAGTCCCTGCCAGACACTTCTCATCCAGCCTTTCCCCAGGATCTGCATTTCTGCCCCACTCTGTGGAAACAGAAGGTCAGCTGGACATGCCCAGGATCTGACTCCTCATTGCTTTGTAACCCTGCCAGTGCCTCCCCTTTGGATCCCCATCTCTGTTCCCTGCACGCCCAGCCTTCCAGCCCTCCTCCTATAGGTTCTCTTCCCAGGTGTCCTGCTCTTCGACCCTCTGGCATGGTCAGCTCAGAGCCCACCCCGCCTTCTAGGTCTGGCTCTTGCCACCGGTCCTGCTTAAGCCTGCAGCACCCCTGGAGTGATCTTCTGAAGCACAGCTCTAACTAATTTTTTAAAAAACAACACCCACATAACTGAAAACTCAAGACACTTTTCTATCCCTCTATTGCTCTGTGAGCCAGCTCTCAAGGCACAGCCCCGTCCTCTAGTCTCCTCTCCTCCTGGTCCCCCGCACGTGCCCTGTGTTCGAGCTACACCAACACATCCACCTCTTTGCGTTTGTTTACTCTGTCCTCTCAGCTCGGGATGGATCTTCTCCCTGAACTTCCAGACCAACTCTCCAACTCCTTACCGATGTCAGCATTCCAACACCGCTTCTTCTCAATACAGGTGCCTGAAGACAGTTGTTAGGAGTGAGGCTCCTAGAGCCAGACTGTCTGCATGAACTCAGACTGGTCAGTCACTCTGTGCCTCAGTTTCCCCACCTATTAAATGAAGCCAGTAACTCTCCCAGTGTGGCTGTCAGGATTAAATAAAGTAACACATCTAAGTCTCTTGCCACGGAGCTTGTCAAATATGAGTACTCACTAAATATCAAGAGCTTAGGGGCACCTGGGTGGCTCAGTGGGTTAAAGCCTCTGCCTTAAGCTCAGGTCATAATCCCAGAGTCCTGGGATCGAGCCCCGTGTCAGGCTCTCTGCTTGGCAGGGAGCCTGCTTCCTCCTCTCTCTCTGCCTGCCTCTCTGCCTACTTGTGATCTCTGCCAAATGAATAAATAAAATCTTTAAAAAAAAAAAAATCAAGAGCTTAGTTATCCCTGAAACAATCCACACCTTAGCTCCATGGCTTTCCATCCTTGTCCCCTTGTCACTTGCCTTTTTTTAATCCTGTAGGACAGTCATTTGCATGGATGTCTCAGCCTCTGTGGGGCAGGAACCTATCCATCACCTCTCTCGCCAACACTATCCGAGCAAGCAAGGCACACTTCGTAAATGCTTTGTTGAATAAAATTAAATAACACATATTTAGATTGAGATCAAAAACTGTTTACTCTGTTAGGAAAAGGCTCCACTTCTGAGGGGCCCAAGGTTACAAAAATGGCCTCAACAGGAAATGGAAGGAATCCTATGGCTTTAGTAACTTCTTGTGGAATGAATAGAGAAAACAAAGTAGAATTTTCTGGAATGAGGCACACACATGGAATCCAGCTATACAGGAAACTGCTCTGGCAGGTCATCTTTGTGATTTGAAGACCTCTGACCAAAACGTTCCTGACAGAACTCGGGATCAAAGACCATCTTTCTTCGGTAGAGGCTCCAGCCCCAGTGAGTCACAGCAGTGTTCTATCCCACAGACGCTGTTTGGGAAAACCAGCTCGGGGGGTCACGAGGGAAGGTCCGCTCCATCAGAACAGAAAGGCATTCTGTCCCCAGCTCCCTGGCAGTCAGCCTATCAGAGTTCTACTCAAGGTGCTAAGAAGGATGCCCAGTTTTTCCCTAAATCACAGTGTCTTCCCAATCTTCAGGGAAAGCTATGAGCTTAGGCTCTTTTCTCCATAAGCCCCCACATGTGCACATCATCCCCAACTGGCTGCAAATGCAATAGGACCCAAGATAGCCTCCAGAAACAAAGGGCTGAGGAAAAGTAAAAGAGCTGCTTTCGCTCTGAGGAATGAGACTTCCCAGAACACCAGCAAGACATTTCTCAAGAAATCTCAAGTTTGGAGGAAAGCAGAGAAGGGCCATGAGTATGTCCAGGCCTAGAAGTAAGGCCTTTGGCTATTCCCCAAATGGAATCACCCTTCAAGGCCCAGTCCAGGAGCATCCCTCCTCTAAGACCCTGTTCCATCTGAATGGGCGCCATCCATCCAGCCTGGGACAAATGTTGCCTGGTACTTGTAGGTCTTTTTCTGTCTGCAAGATCACTCATCCCACTCTTACTCATGTTCCTTGAGTGAAGGGAAGACCTCACACTTCACTTCTTCCTCCTCAAGGCAAAGCCAATAATTCAGCTCCATCCAGTGAGTGTGGAACAATTCTGAGCAAAGCTGAGGGAGGACAGACCACAGAGAACTCGCCACCATGCTCAGGTAGCTGACAGTCCAGCAGGGGAAACAAGGTGACCTGTCAGCTCTCTGCAATGTGGCAGGCACTGTGAGAAGAATGAGAAGGGGGCCATGTCCAGGGTTGGGAACAGGGAAGAGATCTGAAGAAGCTTCCTAAAGAAGGGAGCACTCAAAATGACTTAAATGCAGGACATCACAGTTGTAATGGGTGGGGTTGGTGGGTTGGTGCATTGGTTAGGTGGATGGTTGGTTAAATGAATGCATGAATGAAAAAATGAGTGAGGGAATGAATGAATACCAACAAACGAACTTGAGAATAAAGCTTTGAACTGTTCCAACTCTGCTTAAAATGATCAGTTTAAGTTTTATGACACTGCCCCCAAGCAGATCAGCATAATTGTCCCTTCCTATGTCTTTGCTATGTACAGTCTCTCATGGGCTCCACGTTTATGGCCAGATCCAAGGATACGGCTGGAAAAACAACGGAAGGGAAGAAGCCAGGAAGGGAGGGAAGGAGGAAGGGGCGGGAAGGAGCCGGCGGAGAGAGAGATGGAGGGAGAGGGAGGAAGCCCGCTCGGGTCCTCGAGGACTTCACAGAAGTAAAGGTGAGGTATCAGGTCACTATGCCATACTGAGGGTTGTCCATGATCCTGAGCAGAAGAGAAGCATGGAGACTCTGTGGATGAGGCCAGGACTGGGGTGAGCCAGGCGCGGCACCTGGGGTACAGAACATAAGAAGGCACCCACTCCCAGGTTCATGCAGGTGTCCACACTGCAGATGGGCCCCCAAGCTGAGGACCTATGCTCCTTAAATTCCACACCCTGAATGACTCGCTTGCTTTGCGCTCATCATGGCCCTGTCGCTGACCTCTGCAGTTCTGGTAGCCAGGGTCTAGTGAGCTAACCGGCAGAGCAGCAACAGAGTGAGGGGGAAAGAAAGCACTTAGGAAAAAGCAATGTCCACATACTTCCCCCTCTGCTGACAGTCGTCTCCCAAAAATTATCCCTGAGCCCTAACAGCCTCCTTCCATCCAGCAGCAGTGGATTCCCAGTCTGTGTGCCTTGGGCAGAGCTGTAAGGCTTGGGCAGAGCTGGTAAGGCCCAGATGTGATCAGAGGAGGATCTCTGTCACTCTGATGTCCAGAGATGGACAAAATGAAACCACTCACCCTTCCTAGAAGAGGCATGGACGCACTCTCACCTCTTTAGCCGCACTAAGAGGATCTCAAAGGGAATCTGGGTTATGAGAAGTCCCTCTGCCCCGGGAGATGCACCGGACAGAATTGCTGGGCGCTCTGGAGCCGAAGGTACCTAGCAGCTCCAGTTACCACACAGGGTAAGGTCATCTAGTCCTATCCCGTGTGGCTCCGAGGGGCCTGTGACATGCACAGGAGCAGTGTCTCATGTTTACTCTCCTGCGCATGCTGGGAAGAGGCCCGCATTCAGATGAGAGAACTGGTATTCCAGCGTGGACGGGGACACACACTCAGGGTGGATGGGGGGAACCAGCTGAGCACCGGGCAGCCATACCCACTGCAGAAGAGAGGTCCCCGAGGAGTCAACTATGAAGGGGAAGCTGGACCAGCACGGGAGCCCCGGCCAGGCCACCTGTTCACACGGGGCCGCTGGCACACAGCAAGCCGCTGCATCGTGTGTATGTTTCAAGAGGCAGCTAATTCCGAACCTTTATAGTCTGACATCATGTCCAAATAACGTGCAGAGATAAATTAAAATGGAAATTCCACCCATTACTCATCCCATGCGGTGCAGATGTTGTCAGACTTGGGATGCTCGGGTATGGGGAACAGTCAATAAACCACAAATACCACATCCTCGGCTGAGCCCCTGCCAGGCCCCAGATGGCATTATTTATTCCCTATCAGGACGCAGCCAGGCATATGGGTGCCTGCCGGTCCCCCGCTCAGGATCGGGAGCCTGGGAGGGGCCTGGGGACCCAGGAGGGACCCAGAGCACTCTCCTCAGAGTTGCCTGCCCTGCGAGGGGTCTGGTGAGCACCTGTTGAATGCAGTCACCAGCCAGGGTCTCTGGAGTCCTGAAGATTCATGAAGATCTGCCGCCACCTACTGTCCATTCTACAAACGCTGAAAACTCTGCCAGCCACCACCCCACCGCCTGTTAGTCACCAAGTCCCTGAATGGACACAGAGACAGGGTCACTGACACTTTGGGGCCATGGTGGGTGTCTATGCTGCAGAACAAGGCAGCTAAGTCGCATTCCTCACCCGATGTTACTGCCTCACCATGAAGTGCTGGCCTGACGCATGGCCTCTGCGAGCCCAAGGCCCCCTCGCCCTGTCAACAGCATTCCCTAATCCTTGGCTCGTCCATCCTCTGAGAGGGCCACAGTCTAGCATCCAAGCATGGAGAGCTTCACGGCAAGCCCTGGGTTTCGGAGAAAGGGAGCCCTCTCTCCTTTTGCATCCCTGGCGGGGAGCTGCACACCAAAGAAGGCTCAAGAGGTTCCTCCTGTCTGACATACTATGGGACATTAGGAGCCACGGAGCCACAAAGCCAGTGACCGTTCAGCTGGCACTCCTGCTACAGAGGCTGCGGTGTTGGGATGGGAGGGCTGCTGATGTGCCTGATTTGGGACTCACACTGACCTCCCCTTCACGGTCTGTCTGGCCTGCCTCAGCACGGTGTCCTAGGCACCAGAGGTGGTGTCCACAAACAGGCTCCACAGCTTGTCCATCACAATAGCAGGGGCTGGGCGAGTGTACAAGAAGCCACGAGAATGATGGAGAGGGCGCTGGGGCCCCCCTCACTGAGGCCCTTACCTCAGTGTGCCCCCCTCAACTGCCATCCATCTATGTTGGCTACTAATGGCTCAAGGTGGCATCCGTCTCCAGAGTTACCCTCCCCCAGACTCACCCAGGAGGTGGCACACTGCCCACCCCAGCCCAGGATGAGCAACTCTTGGCCCATGGCTGACATGGGAAAAAAGCCCTCCTCCCTCCTCCCAGCTTAATGGTGGGGCAGCTCTGGGTCATTTCACCCTCGCATCTTCCTGTGGGATCCGACTAAGGCCCCACACCCTGGTGGAAACCATCCCCTGCCCTGTCCTGCTTCCCCCACTGCCTTTCCCCTAAGAGCACCCCCAGTAATTCCAAGCAACTAACCCTCCATCTCGGGCTTGGCGTCTAGGGCACTGGTTCCCCAACCTCAGCATGGAGCACATCACCTGGCAGACTTGTTGAAACACACTCCTGTGGGCCTCTGGGTGGCGCAGTCAGTTACGCATATGGCCGTTGGTTTCAGCTCAGGTTGTGATCTCAGGGTCGTGAGATCGAGGCCTGTGTCAGGCTCTGATCTCAGCGAGAGAAGTCTGCTAAAGTTTCTCTTTCCCTCTCCCTCTCCCCTTCCCTGCATGCTCACTCATTCTCTCCCCACCCCCATAAATAAATAAATAAATCTTAAAAAACAAAACAAAAAAGCACTGCTAGGCTTCATCCCGAGAGTTCCAAGGCCCCATGGCTCAAGCTGCCTAAGGAGACACACATTTGCTCAGGGGCTCTGGCCCCTCAAGACTGCCACTGCGGCCACTGCTGTGGGTTGAATCCTCAAGAACGGCCAACAATTCCTCTCAATCTCATGACTATGATGACACACTGTGTTTCCAAAGGAGGCTGGGCAAACAGTAAGTGCCGGAGCTTGTGTGGCCCACACACACCTGGAACACGGAAGTTGAAGCCATTTCCTCTGGCAAAATCCCCAGTGGAACAGGCTTTGAGCTAATCTGCAGAAAAACCACCACGGCAGTCCTGAGGGCTTCTCACAGAAATGACGGGCCAGCATTCCTCCAGAGACGTCTGTAAGTACCACAGGTGAAGTCATCCCAACCAAACCACTGAGTTTCACAAAGGGCCACGTGGGGAGCCACCAGACTTGGGACGCCAAGCTCTGGGTACTGATAAATACAGAACCCCTCTCCCAGTCCTTAGTCCCACACCTAGGGTTTCCCAAGCACCTGCTCTGGCCTCTGGCATGTGGGTGATGGCAAGGTCTGTAAAGGGGCAGAGGAAGGACCTGCCCGTGACATGGAGCAAAGGCAGGAAGCAGAGCAAGGCAAAGGTTGCCGTTCCCCCCAGGTCAGGGCCAGAGACCCAGCACTTCCCACTGATCATCACAGAAACCCCACAAGGGCAGCCCTGATGAGTCAGGGATGAATGACAGATGGACCCAAACATCCACAACCCCCCAGAGGGGAGCCCACACGACAAGGTTCCCAAGGATCTTCTGAGATCAAAGGACACAGGAAAGAAACAAAGATCAAAGCAACAGAGTCAGACCCATGGAGCCCGAAGGCACAGCTATTCGTGCCCCCCCACATCTCAGCAGGTCAGATGGTGAGCCTGCGCCCTCTAACCCAGGACACATGCTGCCCGCTCCTGCCCCTGCCTGGGCCCCAGCTGGGACTTCTGGGGCCGTCCCTGAGCCCCATGTTGCAAGGCCCAGAGACAGCTCTGCATGGCACCTTCCCTCTGCTCTGTTAGGCCTGGGTGAAGGGGCAACGCTGCACATACAAGCCTGCTCAGCTATCGCCTCACTGTCTTTTGTCATGCTTTAAAATGACAACATAGGCACACGTCTCACCTTGAAGATCAGACCCTCCCAGGATCTGATACACACTAGGACTCACATCCCCATTTACTGAACTGAATGACATAAATGGGGAGGGGGCGCGGGTGGGCAGGACTGACGGAGGGAGGCTGGGAAGGGCAGGGAGGTGACTCTGGCCTGGTTTTAAATCAAAGGTGTCCTACAATTATGTAGGACATGCACTGCACAAAGATGCCCAGGCGAGGGGACAAGAGGCAGCGGAAATCCAACCCACACTCCATCCACCAAACTGTGAGCCCTGGGACCTGCTTCCACCCAGAACCTTGACAGTTTCCTTAAACTCTCTGGCCTCAGTTTCCTCATCTGTAACACAGGGATAATAAGTGCTGGGAGGAGGCTCATTCTCAACTCCCAGGGTCTTCTGGGAGCTTGGAGGGAGCTCTGCTAGTCCACCCTTCTGCAGGCCTTGACTCTCCTCCCCGCTGTGTGCTGCACCCAAGGGCAGGAAGGGGGACTTAACTGACTGGTTAATTTGGGAAAGAAAGAAAGAGAGAGAGAGAAAGGAAGGAAGGAAGGAAGGAAGAAAGAAAGAAGGGACATGAAGTTCAGATGCACCCTATTATTCTTGAGAGGGAGCTTTTTTGTCGGGGATGGGGGGGAACAGCCCCTTCCGCCATGTGGCCTTGTGAGCTGATCTGCCCTAGGCCTGACATGAGGAGAGGAAGTCTGCGGAGCTCCGGGCCCACTGGGCTTCATGATCATGATTTGCTGTGTCTTCCCTCTTCTCCTTATTGATCACAGAAATGATGTGTGTGTTACTCCAGCCTAACTCATACCCTTTGTTTTATTTGCCAGCTTGTTCAGAATTCAGGAGAAGAATACTTTTTAGCAAGAACACCAAAGAAAGGAAAATCAACCATAATATCCATGCTGATGGATTATAAAGAGCCAATGGGACAACATACACCAGGACTTAGCATAGTGCCCAGCAAACAGAAACTAAGTGGCAGGCAAACACAAAGCCCCCAAAATGCTTGTTGAGTGATCAGGATAAGGGTACTGGGGGGAGGGGCTGTGAATGCACTTTTACCTGCTTCCTGTAAGACGATGTTTGTACCATTTTTCATGGGTTTAATAACTGGTCCAAGGCCACAGTGGTTCTTAGGGGCAGAATGGTTTTGCCAGGCCAGCTCAACAGACTAGAGCCCAGGTTCCATACCTCCTAAGAGGCTGTAAACAGTAGGTACTCAATAAATAGGTGGCAACTGAAGCAGAGGGCCCAGAATGACTCTGGAAGTGAGAATCCTAGGCCAGCAAAATGTACAAGCTTGAAGGAAACCTGGAAATCAACTACCCAGTGGCCACATTTTACAGTCAGAGACAATGAGGTCCCAAAACAGATGACTAGCCCAGGGCAAAGTGAGGAAGCCAGGCCTCCTGATACTCCAGCCACTCCCCTTGCTCCCCAACCCACCATCTTCCCTCGATCACCACAGCCTAAGAGTGCTCCCAACCCATTTTGTCTGAGGCACTATTCCCTCTCCAGCCCACACAGGTTCTGGCATAGGAGGGCAAAACAACAGCAACCAGATTTTAACTCAGTGTGAGGAAGAATTTTCTAGCAGTCAGAACTATGCAAAACTGCTGTGGGAAGTGGGGAGTTCTCCATTGCTGGAGGTGTTCAAGCAGATGCCAGTCACCATCTAAAGACTGTGGAAAGGATTTCTATTCGGGGACAGAGGTGAAACCATTCATTCATGTATTCACCAGACTCTGGAGCTCACTGCCCAGGTTCAAGCCCCTGCTCTGCCTCTTACTATGTGTATAAATAACACGTAGGCAAGGAGAGCAACTTCTCTGAGTTTCCTCAACTGTAAAATGGGAATTTGAGTGGCATATCCCTCACACGACTTTATGAGAAGTCAAAGAGTGAATCTACTTAAAACACTTAGAAGAATATCTTGTACAAAAGAGATCAGTATCAGAAGTTTACTGATCTTGTTAATGTTGTTGGTGGTAGGAGTAATAGTATTAAATAAATATTCGTTGAATGCCCTCTATGTACCAAATACTAGTCTAGGAGCAGGGAATATAAAGGTCCCTGCTCTCAGGAAATTTCTTGTCTATTGTGAGGGAGACAAATAATGGATAAGTACGCAAAATAATTTCACATGATGATAGGTGCTGTGAGGACAACCAAACAGGCTGGAGAAGAGTGGGGCTGGAGGGGTAGTTGGTCAAAGAAAACCACTCTGAGTCCAGAACTCCTGAGTGACAAGAAAGACAGTCACGGGATGATGTGGAAGCCAGGCCCTTATGGCAAGGGAACAAGCCAGGTCTCCCTCTTGTGGGAATAAGCTACATGTGTTGGGGAACAGGAAAAAGGCCTATAGAAAGAATAAAGATCTATAGGGAGTTACATCAATGTTAAAACAAAGGAAAAGAACGGGGGCTGGCCCTACCAACATACTAAGCTACAAGTACAAATCCAGAGTAATAAAACCTGTGGTTATGTGCTTTTCGTTTTTAAAAAAGGACAGAAGACAATAAACACAACAGAAAGCTCAAAGACAGACCCATGTTGAAATGGGAACTTAGGAAAGAACAAAGGAGGCTTCATAAATCACGGGGGTAAAGAACAGACTGTAGACAGTGCTGGGAAAACCATCTTACTCTATGAAGGAAAAGAGACGCGGATCTTTTCATCCTCACAAATGCAAAAGGAAAATGTAAACGCAGTAATTATTCCCACTAAAAGAAAATTTATCTGATAGGATTAAAAATTCCAAATTTATGCTGCTTATAAGAGATAAGCTTTAAACATATACTGAACCATAAAGAAATCGCAACAAATATCAAAAGGCTGAAATCATAAAAAGTGTCTAATGGCTGAAGGGAAAACAAGTTGGGACTTGCAGAAACCAGAAAAACACAGGTGTAAATAACCTGCACGACAAAAGAAGAAATCACAACAGGTCTTAGAAAATATTTAAACTAAATCGTATGAATGTGTGACATATGAACGCATGGGATACAAACAAAGCATTGCTCAGAAGGAAATCTGTGGCCATAAGAGGGATTACCAAAAAAGACTGAGGGGAGGGGGGGGGGGGGCAGGAGAAATGGGTGAACTGGGGTGTGTGTGTGTGTATGTGTGTGTGTGTGTGTGTTTGGTTTGAATAAATTATAATTTTCTTTTAAAAAGGGAAGGATTTGGTTGGAACCCCGAAGTAAAAGGCTACAGGATGGTTAAAAGTAAAATCATGGAAAAAGACATCCCCTAGATACACTATAATCAAAGGAAGGCCGGGGTCACTCTACCTAAATAGACACGAAGGCGGTAAGCATTACTAGAGAGAAAGAGAGGTTGCATAACCATAAAAGTCTATCCATCCCAAAGAGATCAAACTTCTGCATGTATGTGCATCAGACGGCCTAGCCATGAGATGTGTTCGGCAGAGTAGGCCCAGCTCCCTAACTCATAAAGGGAGTTCATGGACTCTAGCTTGCGGTGTACCACCACCGCCCAAGGGCCTAACTCTTCAAGAGATAGAGAAAAGGCGTGCCCTGCTAGCGTATCCCAGACACTGCAATCTCACAAGGCAAGTGAGGAGGAAAGGAAAGGAAGGAAAGGAAAGGAAATTTGCCAGCCAATATCCTTCCCGAATTTAGAGACCATTGTATTTACATACAAACCCTTACATAAAAATATGAATAAATAAAATCAAACAATATATAAAAAGATAATATATCATACCCAAGTAAGATTTACTCCAGGAATGTAAGGTTGGTTTGCCATTGAAAAATCAGTCAATATAGGAATCATCAAGATCTATTGTGAAAGCATAGAAGGAGGATGGGGGAGGGGGAATGTCCCAGAAGAGACTTGTGGGCACTGATACGTCATCCCATCTTGGGCGGGACCCCCCAGAGGATATGCCTCTCCCACCACACCGGACTGGCCACGTTGCTGCAGGCCAGTCTGGGAACCATCTGCTAAAGCCTTCTTGCCTTTAGGAAACCTTCCCTGAAGCCTCCTGTGTGGGTGCGCTCTGGGCTACTGGCTCCCCGGTGGAGGGACCATACCCACCTTCTCCACTTCCCAGGCTCGTTCTGAGAGGCTGAGGAGCCACCAGGAACAAGGCCATCACCTCAGCACAGTGTGCTCACCTGAGGGGCAGGGGCTGGCTCCCTTGCCTGGTGAATGTTCTTTCCAGCCTCTCCTGGGTTGGCCTGGCACTCCCACCTGGCAAGGAGAACTTCAAGGGCATCCCGTCGGCCTCTGGGCCACTGTCCACAGCCGGGCTATCTTCCTCGAGATCTCGCCGCCTGCTGCTCCCCCTCCGCAGCAGCCCCTTGCCAGACAAGTGAGGGGGGCTGCTGGGCGTGGTTCTCCACTTTTCTGAGGTCAGCTCACTGAGCGGGCCCAGGGGGCTCCTGGAAATGGAGCCAGGGCTGGAAGCCGGGCCCTCCTGAGCGATGGGACAGGCTGGGGCATGGGCAGAGAGCTCGGGCACTTTCCGGCTCTCTTCCTCGGAGGGCTGCTTCGTGCTGCTCAAGGCTGAGGACCGCCTCAGGGAGCGTCTGCGGAGGGCATCCTAAAAGGGGCGAGCACAAGAGCAGTTAAGGATCCCCTTCAAGGGAGGTGGGGAAATACTCCAGCCACTACAAGCATTTGCCCACGGTGCTCCCTCCCCCAGGACATCGTTCTCATCCATCCCCAGCTCCTCTTAAAATTCCACCTATGGTCTGGGGAGGTACTCACAGGCTCCCAGCTCTGTAACACTTTCTGGGCTCCACCTGCATGAGCCCAGGAGCACGCTCAGCCCTTCTCCCACACCCCTCACAGAGAGCATGTCCCAGCAGCCAGAGAAGCTGTAGCTCCAGGCTCAGGCCTACCTTCTAATTCCCACACCACCACACAGCCACGTCTCCTGTGCCAAGTTACTAGCTTCTCTGTCCCTCCCTACCCTCACCTGTAATGTAACCAGCCCACAATCCACTATCTGTAATTTCTGAAACCTCCCAAAACAAGTTTCTTTTGGAATCCTGTGCCGATTTCTTTTTAACTGCCATGAGGTTGCTCACAGTCCTTTCTTAAGTGTGGCTATTCATAGCTTAAGTTGCAGAAATGATAACATTTTTGCTTACGGGGTGCTACCCCAAACCCGGCCGCAGGCATTAGGTGGTATGTGGCTTGTGCACAGGGTTGCTTTTCTGATAATGAAGAAATCCTGAATCCAAAACACATTTGGCCCCAAGGTTGGATGAGGGCTTGGGGACCTGTAGCATCTGTCTTGCACAAGATGGTGGCATTAATGGAGAGGCCGGTAGAAGGGACTGGCACAGAGCCAGACCCATCAGGGCAGTCAACCACCCTGATGTATAGGCTACCACTCTACGGCCTCTGCCCAGTTCCTGCTCACACAGGGCCTTAACCCCTCCTGCTAACAGACCAGGAATGGCAGAGGCCAGTCTTCATTCATCTCTGGTGCCTGCCGAGCATCCAGCTCAGTGACTTACCCCGAGTAAGTACTCAAGGCTTGTGCTCAGTGTTTGAAATGAAGGAATTCCAAAGGAGTCAACTGAAATATCCTCTCTTACTATCAATGATTAAAATGGGAACTCAAGTTGTTTACCAACCTAGGGTCGGGAAATGGAGGTAAAAGGGACAAAAATAAACCTGTGAAGCTCTTCCTGGGTTTAAACTTTGGGATCTCTCAGCATTTCCAGAAATAATCCTGAACCAAATGGTAAAGCCAAAGCTGGAATAGAAACAGCTAATTCTGTAGTATTCTTGCCTAGTGGAAATTACTAGGCACTACAAATCTCCCAAAGCCACCAGGGCCTCCCCTGCCACACAGTAAAGAAAATATTAGTCACCATTCCCAAGGAGACCTAAACTTCTGGGCCAAATGCAGGGAACCCAGCCTCTTACTCATCCTTTAAAAGGGCAGAGCTGATCTAGTAGAAAAAAAAATGATGAAATACCTAGCAAAGCTTGCTTTTTTTTCTCTTGAGCAAACAAGTAAGTAGGGCCAAAGTACTCAAAGACCCACAAAACACTTTCTAGAAAACCTGGGGAAATTCTTCGACAATCTACCCTATCTTTCAATGTCCTTCACAGGATTCAGATACCCCAGGGGAAAAACACACCTCCCAAGGCAATCATTCCTCCTTCTAGAAGTTTGGGACAATCTCCAAGTCATCTACCTCACACCTCACTTGTAAAGGGAGTCTCAACTACACAGATGTGATTGACCGGATGTCATTGCAGGACAGGATCCTGGCATTCATCTGGTCCACCAGTTCGCAAAGTGTAGTCCGCTGGCCTTAAGGGTCCCCAGATCCCTTTAGGGAGCTCAAACCTATTTTCTTCATAATAAAAGGACATGATTTGCCTTCTTCACTGTGTTGACATTTACAGGAATGATGCAAATGAACTGGTGGGAAAAACTGCTGGCCTGTAGCACAAATCAAGACAGTGGGACCAAACTTTCCTAGTTAGTGCTGGAGGTATTAAAAAAAAAAAAAAAAATCAGTAAAATGCTAATTTCACCTAAGAATATCCATGCTGCGGTGCCTGGGTGGCTCAGTCAGTTAAGGGCCTGACTCTTGATTTCAGCTCGGGTTATGGTCTCAGGGGTGTGAGGTTGGTTCCGAGCTGCCCTCCTTCTCTCTGCCCCTCCCCCTGCCATGTTCTCCCTCCCTACCAATAAGTAAATAAAATCTTAAAAAAAAAAAAAAAAAAAGACTGTCCATGCTGAAGCATAAAAAGAATTATATTCAATCTCAACCCTATGGTACACATCTCTTTAATATTCTATGAAGCAAAATGGGCGGTATATGCAAAGACTCTGCCCATTGCTGAGGAGGACAGCTGTCTCAAGGAAAAGCACTTGCACAGCCATGGAGTTGTGAATTGAACTGGCTTGTTTTTTCCATGGAACAACTGACAGACTAACTGTGGTTATTCAGACATGGGTATTTCGCAGGCGTTTCCCTGAAAATAAGTTGAGCCTGTCGCTTCAAGGGAAACAGCTGATGGACTGTCAGTGATAAAATACAATTGTCAGGTTTAAAAATTAAAATCTGGGGAGACTTGCCTCAGCCACTGGGAGCCGATGGCTTCTCAAAACCTGAAAACTTTTCTGATGAGTGGATGGTAACATCAAGAAATGTGACTTTTTTTGATGTGGGTTTATTGGTTAGTAGTGAAAGGTCAACATTCAGAAGATGTCAGTAACACAGATAACTCAGTAAACCAGTGATTTCCAAATGACCCAAAACCATCCCCACAAGACGGAGGTAGGGGCAGGGAGACAGTTGGCTTCTTCCTGCCCTGACTCCAAGTGAGCTGGGAGAGCAGTGCTGGCCTCCAGTCATGGCCCACACCTGGTCATGCGGCGTGGAAGAGGAGGACACACATGACCTATGCGGGTTTGCACAGGCTCTCTTACTGGACTAATATCACAAAAATTTGAAATTTGAAATTTGAATTTCCTCTGTTTTTCTGTTTCTTTTTGGTTTTACAAACTCCTTTTACTTCATTCTCTCATTTGGTTCAGTTCCGCCATCTGATGGAACCCTCCCAGAACCCCTCCTTAAGGAAGAGTATGAAACAATGATGGGACATTATTAGACTTTCTCTTTAAAGCAAAGCAAATGAAACCATAAAGATCAGGATTTCTTTTTCCCTTTTAACTACTATGTTCTAAAAAATAAGGAAGATTTTTTTAAAAATACTAAAAATAAAAAAGATGAAAAAAAAATAAAAAAGATATTCTCTACACGTGTATGGCTTGCCCCAACTCCTGAATGGCAAAGGGAAAAATGGATGTGTTCTCACTCAGCAAAGGAAGATAAAACCACAGCATCCACCTCATTGACCTGCTGGGTAAACTGAGGGCAGGAAGGAGATGAGGTTCCCACAGGGAGCTGACAGTACAACCAGAGAAAACAGAGGCGGTGTTCCTCCCATCCCAACACACAGATCGCCCCTTCTTGGACTGTCTTGTGGGGTACCCTCAAATAAACCCCTTAAGCCCTGCCGGGTTTTCACTTTCCACTCTCACCATAGCAGGTGACCAGAAGCCAGGTGACCTACCTGAGGGGAACTGGCAATGGGCCCTGCCATCATGCCTCGGACGATCAGGCCAGACTTCGGCCTGATCTTCTCACCCATTCTCTTTGTGTCCAAGGAAGGCTCTGACGAATGAAGCTTGTCCATCTTCTCCCATGCAGGGGCCACGGCAGGGCTTTCACCTGGGATAGCCTGCATGGGCTTACTTTTGTGGGGAGGCCTTTTGGATGATATAAAATTACCAAGTAAATCCCCATCAAGATTATCATGCCTGCAAAAAAGGGATATTTCCATTAAAACAGAGTCTTTAATAGCTAACAATGATAATAAATCCTGCATTCAACAGGCACACATAGCAAGCCCATTCATAAATCTGCAAGGATTCTAACCAGGCAGTGCCTTAGCATTAAAAATAAAGAACAGAAAATATTTCAGGGCAAGTCTGACCTATAAAATAAGAACAGGAAGCAAGAAACAAAATCAGAATTGATGACCCATGATAGCATTCCTCAAATATCCTTAAATATTTAATATCCTCAAATATAAAGAGCATCCTTGTCCCAGACCCAAGTGATTACAGAAAACCATAGCCTTTCAGTACAGTCCTGAGCTACGTGGAGACAAAGCCTTACTGCCCCTCATTGACATTAGTAGATGAAGACATGTGGCAAACTTGATGTTCCCCAACTATTTGGTTAAGGTTCAGTTGAGCATGCCGATGGCCTCTCTTCTCGGGTTGCTTTGCATTGAAAGAGAGTAAGAGAGAGAGAGATTATGTGTGTGCGTGTGTGTGTGTGTGTGTGTGTGTAGGGGAAAGACAGAGAGAGAACAAAAGATGATGAGATACAGTGAGACAAGCAGGGAGAAATGACAAGAAGGAGAAGGAGAGCAAGAGATCCAGATAAAGAGGACTGGTAATTACCTGTGATCTGGGATGGATTGGCGAGAGCCCAGCACTACCCTGACACAGGCTGGCGGGTTTTCTACCATCAGATTCTGGCCTAAAGAGGCATTGATGGCCGCTCTGTGCCAAGCTGCTGATTACCAAGCACTGAGTCACCCATGAGAGAAGCAGTCATGTGTGTGCCATGACGAGGGCATACTCAGCAGAGGAAGGGGCCACAACCAGCTTGGGGAAATCGAGGACTTGCAGAGAAGGCGGCACTGAGTCTGAAGGACTTAGTGGGTAGGAGATAACCAGAATGCCCCAGGCGTTAGCACAGAACCCTGTAAAAGCAGGCCAGGCCCGGGTGAGCCAGGCAGCTGATGAAGGAAAGAGCTTTGCAGGTTAACCTTAGTATATATTTTACCCTGGAAGCCCTGGGAAGGGTCTGAAGGCCTTTCCACGGGGAAGCAGCACAGCCAGACTTGTTTGTGGGAAGCAGTTACTACCTCAGGTGGATGAAGGATTGGAGCAGGTGACCAGAGGCCTGGAAAGCAAGAGAAAGCCTGTGGGAGCTAGCCCAGGCAAGAGAGGAGGGTATGGAACTGAGGCACTGCTCCCAGGGCAGAGAAAGCAGGAAAGGGTCTAGTGTCATTAAGGACTCACAAAGGCCAAAATGATAGAGCAGGAGAGGTCAAGGATAACACCCAAGTTTGTAGCTTGGACAACTGGGTGGAACTCGGGAGCCTCCACTACTTCTCCTGGTTCTTTATCGCCTCAGAAATATTCATTTTTCCCAGCCAGGCAGTACGTGCCTTTGAAGGAAGAACCATCTTCTTCCACACCACCCTGATTCACCTTCGCATCTTAAGCCCTGAGTTAATGTTTTTAATGGTGCTCATCCTTCGGCAGCTGGAAGCCCAGACCCTACACCCTGACTACCCCCATGAAAGAAAAGGCTTCTCAACAGAGCTGGAAGGAAACACCCAGCCCGAGGGAATTAGACTCGTGAGCGACTGCAGGCGGTATATTAAGGTTGTAATTTAACATAACTGCTTTCCAAATAATGGAGGTTCAATCAAGAACAGCAATTCATTTTCTTCCTATGAGTTTCAAAAGGCCTTATTTTTCAGATGTTTCCATGTCTACCGCATTGCTTTTAGAATTCCATACCCATTTTTTTAAGAAAATGCAAACAAAGCAAGTCCCTAATGCTGACAAACGTTAAACATTTGAATCATAAGCATCCTCCTCCATTCCCAAGGCCTCTGGGGGAAAGGAACAGTGTGCCTCAACAGGGAATTTGAAAGCATACAATGTGGGGGCTGAATACTGACTCCCCGAAGACGTCCAGATCCCAGGACCTGGGGATGTTCCCTTATGTGGAAAGGGACTTTGCACATGTGTTAAGGTTTGGGGATGGGGAGATGACCCTCGATCATCTGGGGGGCAGGCATTAGAGTCACAAGTCTCTGTGTTACAAAGAGGCAGGAGGTCAGAGTCAGGAGTAGGAGATGCCATGATAGAAACAGAGGCTGGAGGGATGTGCTCTGAAGACGGAGGAAGCAGCCACAAACCAAGGCCAAGGAATGTAGGTGACTGTGAGAAGCTAAAGAAAGAAAGGACACAGATTCTCCCCCAAAAGTCTCTAGAAGGAATAAGCCCTACTGACACCTTGCTGTCAACTCAGTGGGACCGATTTTGAACTTCTGACCTCGGTACTGGAAGATAATAAATTCGTATTGCTTTAAGACACGGTGATGCTTAAATTTTATCTGTCAGCTTTGCTAGACTACGTTGCCTAGTTGTTTGGTTGGATACTAGCCTAGATGCTTCCTGAAGGTATTCTTTAGATATGATTAACATCTACATCAGTTGACTTCAAGTAAAGAGTTTATCCTAGGTAATATGGGTGCCTTGTCCAATCAGTGGAAGGCCTTAAGAGCAACAACTGAGGTTTCCCAGAGAACTCGGCTTCAAGGCTATAACACAGAATACTGCCTGAGTTTCCCACATGCCAGTCTGCCCTACAGATTTGAGACTTGCCAGCTCCCACAATCATGTGAGCCAATTCCTTAAAATAAATCTCTTTATAGGGGCACCTGCCTGGGTGGCTCAGTCAGTTAAGCATCTGACTCTTGATTTCAGGTCAGGTCTTGATCTCAGGGTCATGAGATCGAGCCGTATGTTGAACTTCACATGGGCATAGAGCCAACTTAAAAAAATAATAAAGTTTAAAAAAATTAATAAATCTCTATATAGGAAATATAAATCCAAAAAGATATATGTATATAAATACATATAATACTTGCATATATATATTTACATGCATTCACACACATACACACTTCTTATTGGTTCTGTTTTTCTGGAAAACCCTGACAGTTCCAGCCACTCGGTTTATAGGCACCGGTCACAGCAGCAACAGGAAACTAATCCACCCTGTAAACAGAAGAAGAGCTACCTGGCTTTGCTGGTTTCTGACAGTGACGATTTCCATGTCGCATCTTCGTCCGCAAGGTCATATATATTGACCAGTGTGGTCTCTGGGCATCTTGATGATAATCTGTTATTTTTCTTTGGAACTGGGAGTGCAGGGATTGGCACTTCTTGAGTGAAATTGTTAGTAGTATTTCCAAAGTGATCCAGAAAGTATCTGGTAATGAGTTCAAGGTTTGTTTTTAGAGGATTGTCCTTGGCCTATTGTTGGAAGAAAACAAAAATCATTAACCATGTGTACAGATTCACAGGGAGGGTGGAAAAGATGGCTAGTGCAATTCTTTGACATACTTTATCAGCTTCTCATTCATCTGTACATTCTTTCAGCAATTGTCCTGTGTTACAACAGAGATGGAAGACAAAAATCTCTACCCTGAAAGAACTAACATCCAATGCATGAGCCAGGAGATTTAATGAACAACTCTAACAAAATATGACATGAATAGGAAAATAACCAAGCAAATTTCCTCTTGGTTTTTCTCCTAGGAATAACTTTAGAAAATATACATCCGTTCATTAAATAAATAAATAAATAAATCTTTAGGGATTGTTAACTGTGCAAGATAATAAACATCTGGGACCTGAGTATTCTCTTCAGCTGTGTACTCTGCATTTAACACTGGACACTGGGGACTGCAGGGACAGTGCCGCAGAAGGTTATTTCAAAGAACATAGGGAGGCCATTAGGACTGACTTAATCTACACCAAATCTCAAAAAAAACCTGAAACTCTTTAGTAGTTGGTTTTAGAAATAAAAGACATCAGGGGCATCTGGAGGGCTCAGTCAGTTAAGACTGACTCTTGATTTCAGATCAAATCATTATCTTAGGGTCATGAGATCGAGCTCCAAGTCAGGCTCCATGCTGAGTGTAAAGCCTGCTTAGGATTCTCTCTCTCCTTCTCCCTCTGCCCCTTGCCCCCTCCACTTGTACTCTTGCACTCTCTCTTTCTCTCTCTAAAAAAAAAAAAAAGAAAGAAAGAAATGACATCAGGTTTTCCCAACCTTGACTATGCCAAATATCACATTTGGAGGTTTTTAAATATATATAGTCCCAGGCCCTACTGTGTCTTATTAAGCCAGAATTGCAAAGATCAGAGTCCTGATTTCTCTTAAAATTCCTTTAAGTAATTTGGACAAACACAGATGTCCAAGCAGCAATCCACAAGCTGACCTTAGGCCATGTAACTGTGTCATTCCCCAGCCCACTTGCTCAGGAACACCAAGCTGCTGGGAAGTGTGGTCAGATGCGAGGCATTTGGTGAGTCTGCAGTCAGAGCAGTAAAAGGCCTGACAAAGGACCTGGCGCAGAGAGGACCCTCAGGCACATCCAGGCCTTCCCCTTTCTACCCCCGATCTGTGCAGCAGAACTCAGCCACCAACACCCACAGCCAGATGGGTTCTGACCAACAGCAACAGATTTATCAGGCAGTCAAAATCAGGGGACAGCTTTATTTTTTTAGCATGGGATCCCAAAAAAAACCCTGTTTTGTCTAAGTCTAAATGAAACTCACGAGGAAAAGAGTCGGGGAGAGATGTTATGTAATTTATTTCAACCTTCTTGCTTTTTCTTTCTATATGAGAGATTTATCGCCCTAGATGACCTGAATTATACTTTATGACTTTTCATAACATTCTGCTCAGCATAGTCACAGCCTTTATATGAATCTGGACACCCTTTTTCAAAACCTCAGTTTTACACAGGCATTTTTATATATCATATCCTTAACAGGGAAAAACAATTTACTGGAATTAACATTAAGTTACAGGGATTTCCTAGAATCAGACTAGCTTTGTGTGAATGTCAAAATCATCATGTAATAGGTAGATTAATAAATCTATTTTTCTGTAATATATAAGGTCAACTCATTATCTAATAACTACTAAAGACTACTGTATAAATCAAATAATCAAGGCACTTACCAAGATGTAACGAAAAACCCTTCAGCATCTTCAGATAATTACTACCTTAGGGAGACTATATTAGAGCGGAGGAGTCAAAGTCACTTGAATGGCAAAGATGATTCCAGGAAATTAGGTAAAGTTGCATTCACATAAAATCCCCACTGTACCAGCATGCTTAATTGATTTTCTTGTTACCTGTCTATCTTACTATAGAAAAAAAAAAATCTTTCTAAAATGTACAGTCCACACTCCTGCCTTACATACAATGCAGCAAAAGGAGATGGGTTGGATGGCTGCTGCCTGGGTCTATAGGACTCCAGCTGGACACTTAGAGGAGGCGGAGGGGCCCTGGTGCCACCCCTGGACCAAGGATGACAGGCATAGATCCGATGTTTTTACTGACCTGATGCTAGGACTGCACCTGGCTGCTGCTGCCTTTTTCTCATCAAAGTCGGGCAGAGGAACTTCTAGCAACCCGAATGTTCCCCTAGGTTGATGGCATCCTTCATTTTATTGAGGGGAACTCAGCCTGAGCTCCCCCCTAGCCGAGGACGTGCATGAGGGTGGTTTTCTGAGGATCCTCCAGGTGTCTCAGAAACAGCCTTGGAGGGCACGGAGGGTGGGATGTCACCCGCCCCCCATTCCAACCCAATCTGCTAAGATTTCAATTAAGTAAAGCATTACAATTACAGGAGGCTTGACCACCATTACTACAGTAGGACTGAGAATCGGAAGGTCTGGTTCTAGCCTTCCCCCTCCTCGGTAACTCACTGTGAGACCTTGACAAGCCCCTTTTCTCTGGCTCACAGCTCCCCCAGGTGAGGGCCCCCATTCCATGGGTAGTTTAAAAGCTGCTTAGACCAGTCCTGGGGGGCTGCCTGCCTCAAAGGCCAAGAAGGCAAGTCTTCTTCACCCCCAATTCAACCATGGGGCTCCCCTTCTTTGTATTCCATATTTGGACTCCAGGAAATATCATCTTACTGCCTCTTTAAAAAATTATGATAAATGCTGAACTATAAGAACATGAAGTTCTTCCTAACGCTAACGCTATGCCCTACCACAAGGCAACCTCTGCTGGAGAGTCCATTCTTCGATCAAATTAGAAGATTCTGTCTTCATAGCAGGAAAAACCAATGAGGCCAGAATTGAAGCTTCATTCAGTCAGTCAGGCAGCCAATCGTATCTTCCACAAACACATAGAGATTATTTACTATGTCCTCGGGCAACACATGAAGTATGAGGATACAACAGTGAACCAAGAGACGCCAATCTCTGGCCTCCTGCTGCATCCAAGGTAGTGAGTGGGGAGGCAGGTGCTAATTAAACAACCACACACACATCCTGTATTATAAGTGTGCGAGAGCACAACAGAGGAGAACCACAGGATGCGGTGGAAAGCTTATAACTGGGTGAGGGGAGCGCAGGTCAGGGTGGATGAGGGGGAGGGATCAGGGAAGCCCCACCCTCACCCCCCAACCATTTGCTATCTCAACTCCAATGCCCCAGGCTAAGCTGAACCCAAGCCCCACTTCTGCCTAAATTAAATGTCACGGCAGACTTAAAAATAAGCTATTACTCAGAATTGGAGAAGGAAAATCTTACACAGGCTGGGAATGGAAAATTTTAGTAGAACCGAATACTACACTCTTAAGTACAGTCTGACTAAAAACAGCCTCCTAGGGGAGGAGGGAGCACAGGGAATAACCATTAAGGGCCCAGGTTCAAAGGGAGCTTCACAGCCACACACGCAAAATACGCTCTTGGCGGGGGCCTGGGGCCCGACTGAGCCTGGAAACCCAGCTCACACTTGGGATTTGTCAGAACTTGGCTGGGCCTATTTCTCCTTGGCCGCAGGCATGGCGAACCTCCTGCCACCCATCTCCGACAGCCTGGCAGGGTCCACAGGGGCTCTGACATTGCCAAGCTCGGTTCCAGAACACTACACCACACCTTCAAAGCACGTTACCTTGTTCTCCTTGTAGAGAAATTCAAGATGCAAAACCTTGCGGAGATCATTTCTGCTGTTTATGCTGAGGTCAGAGCGTGGGCGTTCCTGGTCCATGGTCACACATGTCTTCTTTAAGCCCTGAGGAAAGAAACCTGAATCATTATTTTCATTTTAAATCAAAACCTTCCAGTCTCTGATGGGGATTATAAATAAAAGACTGTTGGTGTCCTTATGATCATTCCTACCCTGCCTATCCTGCCTTCCTTGCAAGGATCTTGCAAGGACCAAAAACTGACTTAATTTATTTTTATATAACCTTTATTCTTGACATCTTCATAATTATTATTCTGAATCTTACAAGAACCCTATGGGCTGAGCTGAGATTGGAGTTGCTGACCCATTTTACAGAAAAGAAAAGTGAGGTTCAGGTCACTGACTCATCCAAGGCTGGAGCCCTGGGTTAGACACTAGATTTGGAGCCACAGAATATGAAGCTTTAAAAATAAACTGAAGGCAAAAAATGAGCAAAAGGCCAATAATGATTCCTTTCTTTTCTCGGGTGAGAGCAAGGGTTGATCTGCCCGGGTAACACAAGAGAAGCCCATAGCAGGGGGTCCTGACCATCCCAGCCTGTGAGTCAGCAACGCCAGGACTGAGGCTCACTGGAAGCACGTGGTAAATGTCTGCTGAGTTCCCAGGGAGGCCATTAGCAACATTCAGCCCTGACCATCCAGAAGGCCCAACTGAGACACACTCTGGCAAAGGTAAGAGCTATTCTTCCTGTGAGCCTGGCTTCTTTGTTCAAAAAATAACCACAGATGCAGCTCCCTGCCCACCTTGCTGGGCCAGGGTGATCACCGAACATGGAGGAGAAAGAGACAGCTCACAGACAGCTCAGCCTGCCATTAAGGGAGCCCCTGACTCTTTGTGGATCAGGACCCTCACAGTTGCCAGGCCTTAACTTCTCCCCCAGGCTTTGTGTTCACAATCTCACAGAGGCTCCCACTGATGAGAGAACAGGACAAAACCTGCTGCTTGCCATGAAGTGAGGGAGGAAGAATTTGTAAAGAAAGAGATATGAACACAACCCGGAACCAAAGGGAATAAAAAGGAAGTGCTAAGGAGGGGGATCAGAAAGAAATGGGTGTGCATGTTGGGGGAAAGGCAGGGGCATGGTTGAGTGCTCTAGGGAGAATGAACTGGAAGTGGGGGTTATAGCAAGCACCCCTGTTTCATCTGGGTTTCCCCCATGGCTTTCCTGCCAATCAGAGTGAGGCAGAAACCATGAGAGTCCCTCACTGCTGGACAACCCCTTACATCTGTCACCAGTTCAGATCTTGCCAAGCAAGTCTTGGCACATTTCACAAACTCCCTGGAACTGTGGTGCACACCGACATGTGAGAACTACTGGGGTAGTGGACAGGATGCCCTCAGGAAGCAGCCAGTCCTCAGCTCCACCTGGTCCACTTAATCTTCATCATTCAACAAACATTTCCTAGGCACCCACTATATGGTGGGCTGTTCTCAATGCAAGAGATACTGAGCGAATAAGACACACCTCACTCCTTCACAGAGCTGACATTCTGTTGGGGAAGCAGGAAAGGTTTCACAATTAGGTGACATTAAAGAAGAGACATGAGGACAGTAGGAAAGCAAGCCATGAAGACACTTGGGAGAAGTGTATTCTCGACAAGGAATAGCAAGGGCAAAAGCCATGTGGCAGTCCCAGGAGGCCAGTGCAGCTATGGCTGCATGACCAGGGGCTGGAAATGAGGTCAGAGAGGCTGCCCAGATCCTGGAAAGGAAAGACCTTGTTGGCTTTTGTGAAACGGTGGGGTGGAAGCAGGATTTAAAAAGGAGCATGAACTGAGTTGTGTTTGTAAAGAATCACTGGCTGCTAGGCTGGGAATAGGTTTTTGGAGGTAAGGGATTAAGCAGAAACTAGTTAAGATGTTATTGAACAACTCATATGAGAGATGGAGTGGCTTGGACTAAGTGGTGGCAGCAGAAGTAGAAAGAAGTGGCTACATGCTCTGTGTGCTCTGCTGGTAAAGCCAACAGATGTACCAATGGCCTGGATGTGGGGTATACACAAAGGAAAAAAGCCAGGAATGATCACAAAGGTTTTGGCCCAAGCAACTAGAAAGATGGTGATACTGCCTACCAAAATGGGAAACTTACAAGGCATAGAGGGAATCAGGAATTGGATTTTGGACGTGTTGAGATATTTATTGGATGTCCAAGAGGAAATGTAAACTCAGCTGTTGGAAAGAATGTAAGAGTTCTGGGAGAAACCTGGGCCAGAGATAGGCATTTGGGAACTGTTGTCACATTGATGGCCCTGGAATCCAGTAGACTAGCAGAGGCACCTGCAAAATAGCAAGTGAAGAAGAGAAGAGAAGACTGAGTCTTGGAGACGCCCAACACACACAGCTCCAGGAAATGAGGGGGTCCAGCAAAGAACCAGAGAGGTTAGAGGAGGCAGTGCAGAAAGGGCTCTCCAGAAGCCAAGCGGAATGAGCTTCCGGGAAGCGAGACACAATCGGCTATGTCAAACACATGGTTAGACCAAGAAGTGTGAGGACTGAAAGTTAAAGGTCATTGACACACTTGACAAGAGTTAGTTCCGTGGATCGGTGGGGACAGAAGCCAGATTAGAGTGGGTCTGAGCAAGCAGGAAGAAGGATTAGAATCAAAGCACACCCAGTTCTTTCATGGGATTTGGCTGTAAGAGGGAGAAGAAAAATTGGCTGGAGAGACTTGGGGGTCAAGATGGGATTCTGCAGGAGCGACAAGGAGAGAAGACAAAATGTCTGTGCAACAGAGAGAGAGAACTGCAGCAGTGCCCTCACGCAGGCAAGTGGGGACAGATACTCGGGGAGGGGGTGGCTTTCCCAGGAGTATGGAGAATTCACTCGCAGGAGCAGGGACAGAGGCAGAGTGAGGGTCCAGGCCCAGAAAGGTTTACAACTGTGGTGGTGCAGCCTGTCGGGAGCTCTCTCTGTGAAACAAGAATGGGGAAGGAGCTGTGCAGTTGGAGGTGAGGGCAGGTGTGACACGGCCATCCCAGAGTGGAGAGAGGGAGCCAGCTGGAGAGCTATAAGCCTCAGGGGACTGACCACATGGTGGTGTGTTTATCTCCAGCCCCATTCAGGGCTTCAGGCCAGGTGGGGGGGGGGGGGGGCGGTAGCAAGGGGAATTTGAAAACTCAGGGTGGGGGGAGCATGAGGAAAAAAGAGAAGGGCAAGGGAGGTGAGCATGTTGTTGAGGGTGTGATTCTAACGATGGGTGGCTAAGAAGTAGGGAGAGATCACAACAGAGCCAGGGGCCTGGGAGCAATTGGCAGGAACTGTGGAATGCAGATGTGAGTGAGACTGAAGACCAGTTTATGACAGGCGGGCTGCTAAGGGAGGTGAGCTGCCAGTGAGGATGACAGATTACACAGATTCCGGAAAGGGTGGGGTGCGGATAGCAATAGGCCTGGGACATGACCGCTTGGAATGGGTGGCAGAGGTAGGATGGGGTCAAGTTGCTGCAGGAAGGGGAGGCTGGGGCATGAGGAGTCACCTTGGAGGACCCTGACACTGCAGGACTTTAGCATGACTCTCCCTGAGGGCAGACCATGCTTGGACGGGGGCCAGCATAGCTGGGTGTGATGTAGGGTAGAGAGCAGAGGACATGGTAGGGGAAGGTGAGGCCAGAGGCCCAGCCTGTAGCAGGGTCATAGAGTGCCTTGAGGCTTGGGTGAGGCCTTCCCTTGGATTTCATTCTGGTTGTAGTAAAAAGCCCATGGAAGGTTTTGAGGAGAGGAGTGACAAGCTCTCCCTTGCTCACCCTGGGCAAGTTTCTTAGCCCTCCAGTCTCGTGCTCATCTTGCAGGAAAGGGAGTAAGAATTCCTGTCTTTCAGGACTGTTACGAGGATCTGAGAAAACAAACAGGCATCTAGAAGGTACCTCACACTATGATGGGAACTCTCCAGGTTATGCCTGCCTTGTGCCAAGCCCTGAAGGGGGTACATGGTCTCGGCACTGGAGCAGAAGGTGACAAGGACAACAGCTGAACTGGACTGCAGTCCCAGCTCTCTACAACTTTCTGAGCGACTGTGGGCAACTCCTTTGTCAGGTCAGAGCTTCAGTGTGCCTGGATGAAAAATGGGAGGGAGAGGAGGCCCCATGAGCCACACACTGCCAAGACTCCACCCGGATCAGGTGTCAGCTCTGTGGACTGTTCTAGTAGGCAAGACAGGCAGACATATAAAGTGTAACGTGAGCGCCAAAGAGCAAGTCACAGACGAGGTAAGTCAGGTATTCCGACTGGAGTTATCCAAGAAGACCACCTGGAGGAAACAGACTTGGGGTGGGCCATGGGTGGAAGCGGGGAAAGCATGTGGGAGAAGCTGGAACCCACATTGGGGTGGGTGGTACACTGGGGCCAAGACATGGGGGAGCCTTAGAGAGCAGGTAAGGACTGTGGATTTCCTTTGAACTCAAGGAAGGCAAGGCATGAGGAAAGCTGACAGTTTTGCTTGGTGGTCCAAACTGAAAAGAAATGGTAATAGTGGGCAGCCTCACAGGATGTGTCACTGACATCCAACGTGCGGCCAGGACTTGGTGACAAAAGGTCAACCAGCCATAAAACAGAGCAGATACAATGAAGCCACAGTGCATGTAAACATTTTTAAATGGAAAAAAAAAAAAAAAAAAACTTTTAAAAAGCAAAGAAAGACACTTTCAAAACAGATGCAGATGAGAGATGGGGGGGTGAAGATAACGCTGAATACAGGTACCTACTATGTGCATACGATGCTTAGGGGCTGACTATATATTATTAATCCCCATCATAAATCTGCAAAGGGTGGGTCTTTCTGTTTTACAGAAAAGGAAACTGAGACAGTGAGTAACGGATCCAAGCTCTCACTGCTAACCAGTTGCTGGTATTTGAACTGCCCCACCTGATTCCAAAGCCCTTCCAATTTCCCCTTCAAAAAACGATTTTCTGGGACGCCTGGGTGGCTCAGTTGGTTGGAAGACTGACTGCCTTCGGCTCAGGTCATGATCCCAGAGTCCCAGGATTGAGTCCCCCATCGGGCTCCCAGCTCCACCGGGAGTCTGCTTCTCTCTCTGACCTCGATCATGCTCTCTCTCACTACCTCTCTCTCAAATAAATAAAAAAAAATCTTAAAAAAAAAAAAAAAGATTTTCTTTGTATGTTTAACCTAGACAGCTGCCCATGGCCCCTACTCAACACGACACAGACACCGTGAGTGCCAAGCCCTCGGTCACTCTGCACAGATTGAGTTAGAATATGGAATAGTTGCTGTCCCTACACTGGCTTACGCGGTAACCGCCAACGACCTCTGTCCCACAGTGTCCCCACCTCCACTGCAGACCGCTTGCAAAGGACCTCCCCAACTTCTGAGCACTCCGAAAACTCTCCCTGTGCAACACAACGGAAGTTTAAAACAACCAAGGCTGCAACCTCAAGCTCCCACTGCCGAGGAGCACGACTGAAGGGTTCAACTATCGGGAACGCGTTTTGGCTCCTTGGGTTCCCACTGGGGGACCTTCTTTCCCGGTAGGGTGGAGGTGGTGGAACGGGCGACGGCGCCGGACTGCCAGGCCTGCGCCATGCGCTCCCAGCCGGCCGCGACAAGACGACCGTGGTTTAAGAGGCCGGGAGGAAGCCGCCCCCGGCCGCCACCCCAACCCCGGGCCGCCGCCCTCACCCCGGGCCGCCGCCCCCACCCCGTGCCGTTCCCCGTGCGGGTCCCCGTGCCACTTCCTCCGCCGGAGGGGCGGGATGCCAGCGCTGGACGGCGGCCGCGGGCCGGCGTGGCCAGTGGGCGCTGCGCGGGGCTGCGATGATTCCTGGGAAATGTAGTTTCAGCAGGTCCGGGAAAGGGGCGCTCCCGTCGGGTATCCCCGGGGCAGGGGGCGGCAGGAGGGAACTCTTCCTTCCCGAAGGCGTGGAGCTGGCGGGGGTACCCCTAGACTGCACCCTCACCCTGGGGCAGTGGCCCGGAGCGGTGGAGGCGGCGCCGCGACCTACCTTTCTGCTGAGGAACTCCCGGACCAGGGAGGCTGCCACCTCCTCCACGAAGAGGCTGTCCATGCCGCCGGCTCTGCCCACGAGGCCGCGCCGCCGCAGCCCAGGCCCCAGGTCCGTTGGGGCCAGTATGGCCGCGTTGCCTTGGTGACGGTGTCACCGGAGCCGGGAGAGCTCCTCCCCTTCATCCGAGCCCGCCGGCTGGGAGGGCGGGGAGAAGGGGAGGAGCGTGCTTCAAACTGGCTTTGGAGCCCAAGGCCTCCCAGGGCCCAGGCGTGGGCTCCCAGCTTGGTCCTGGCTCTGTCATGGCTCTTGCCTGCCCTCTGGGTGGCCTAAAACCAGCCACTGCTCCACGCTGAGTCCTGATTGCCCAAAATGGGAAATGCGGAGAATGCCTGACTCCCTGTTCCTGGAGAAGTAAATGCACAGTGAAGTGGCCCAGAGAGGGCCACCCACAGCACCACAGCTGGCTCCTGGGCTCGGGACCTTGGCTGGCCTGGACTGCGTGGGACAAGGAGACCCAGGACTCTGTGAACTCGGTGCTGAAATAAAAGGACCAGTCTCTAACCCACTTAGTGCCTGCTGTCCCATAATGATACTGCGGGTAATTGAGCACCAAGCATTCTATACAGGTGTCATCGAAATAAGGACCCAATCATTATATCTACAATTTACAAAGAAAAATATGCTTTCCAAGGGCCATAAAATGGAGGTGCTAAACAAAGCAGAGCTACAGAGCATGACCCCAGACCCCATCAAATGGAATTTCTCTATGCCACAGACTAACATAAAACCAGCATTAGCCAAGAGGAGCATTGGCCTCACAGTGATCAGCTGTAATTTCTTCACCTACTCAGAGATTCAAGAGACTACTTACTTACAGAGCTTAGCAATGGAATTGAGTGGAAAAGTTAACTCCCAAAAGACTGCATACAGCATATCTTTGTGTAAATGTGAAACAACTTAAACCAGAAAATCATAATTTGTGGGGATATAATGCTTCAGTAAAGCCCTTTGTAATAAGAGCAAGGGAATGAAGACCACATGACTCAGAACAGTGGTTGCTTCCAGAGGGGGAGGAAGGGGTGCAGGGTGAGGGAGAACCACATGGGTACATTTAAGTAGTTGTCAACGTTCTGGGTGTCATTAGGGCATTTGTTTCTTAAGCATTTGTTATAGTGTTTCTATTAATTCGTTAGTTTAATAAAAGATGACCTTGTGGGGACCGATGTTGAGAAGATGTCATGAACCAAGGCAGATGATTAATTAATTCTATGCCCCAGAGGTCCAGAGGAAGGGAAGGAGGAAAGGGGAATTAGGGACACTTTAGATGGCTTTGTCTCATAACACTGAAAGGGTTCTATGATGTGTGTGTGCACACATACATGGGCATGGGTAAAGTTCTACACATCACTATACAGCAGTGGTTCTAGGCATCTGAGTCTCTGAGCTCCTGAATTTGTGCAGGTCTGACCACAAGAGTTCTGGGGTCCCTGGCTTCTGCCTGGTGCCCAGTGGGGCTCTGGCAGCAGGGTCCAGCAGGCGCAGTACGGGACTTGGAACAGGCCTGTGTTGTGAGGGTTGAGTTCATGGGCTGCTTCCTCCAAGATGCTCCAGGATAGAGACTGACTGAATGGATCCCCCTCCAACCTCAAGTTCCTTGAGAGCAGGACAGGACTGGGCATTTACCTGGGTCAGAGGGCTCCAGAGAACAGAGGTGGGAGCTTGGATCTGACCAGGTACAACATGTCTGGACCAGCTGTTTTGGAAGGACATTGTGAAAGTCCTTCTAACAATGTGACCCTCAGTCCTTCCGAGGCATCTGGCCACCATTCCCAGAGGTCAGGACAAGGAGTCTATTACAGGTTGCTCTTGGCAAGATGAAAAAGCGATTCCTTTATATGCTCTCCACACAGCCCCATTGGCCACCTCCCAATCTCTACTTTACATGGCCACCAACATGAGACTGGTGATGGAAGCAAGACCAAGCCTCAGCCAGGCCCTAGCAACATGAAGTGGGACAGCTGCAGTCCTGGTGAGATTTGGCCTTCCACTCTGCCCAAAGCACACAAGACCTCCTGGATGCCAGGGGTGGTCAGTCTTGCTGACTGTGCAGGTCTGTGCAGGAGGGCCATCTGGAGAGAGGGTGGAAGGAAGGAAGGAAGGAAAGGAAGAAGGAAGGAGAAAGGAAGGGGGGTGGGAAGGAAGGGAGAGAGGAAGGAAGGAAAGGAAGGAAGTTAGTTCCTCCTCACATTTGAATGTCAACTGGTAAATGAAGAATGATGGAATTAGCAAATCACCATTTGACAACCGCATAATAATTCATTCAGACAAGAATCATCAATGAATGCTAAAACCAGTGGGTAAAAGCAGAACAGGACATTTACATAATCTCAAAATACCTCTCTGTGAGATATTTGTGAATTACAAGGTGAAAAACTGTCATGCTCCAGTAAAGCAAGTTGGTCAACATGACATTAAGGAAGTGGTCAGAGTCACCATCATCAGCAATGGGACAGATTAACATCACGTCCCTCCTCATGCCCTGAAAGAGACGTTACCCCAGAACAGATATGCTTGCCAAAATGATAACAACAATAAGAACAACAACATGCCTTAAAATTATTTGTTTGTCTCTCATGGAAATCTAGGGCTTATACTACAGAGCTACACATTATTAGGTTCTCTGTTTTTTTTCTATTCTTTCTCCCAGACGTGTGGCCTTGACCTTAGAGCCCAAGATGCCAGCATCCATGTTCGAGGTAGCAGGATGGAGTAAAGGATGAAGAATAAAAAGCAAATAGTTTGTGTGTACCCCATTTTAGAAAAGGTTTCCAGAAGCTGGCACAAAATACTCTGCATACATCACTTTGTCAGAACTCACTTGCTTGGTCACACCTAGCTGCAAAGGAGGGTGGGAAATGTAGTCTTTGATTGGCAGCCATGTGCCCAGCTAAAAAATTCTATTACTATGAAAGGAATGATGGGTACAATAGACGCAGGAGGTCAACTAACAACCTTTGGCATACTGATGTCATTTTGTTTCAAAATGGCCTATTTCTACACCCTTGGTCCTTTTTTTATTTTTTTTTAAGATTTTATTTATTTATTTGACAGACAGAGATTACAAGTAGGCAGAGAGGCAGGCAGAGAGAGGGAGAAGCAGACTCCCACTCAGCAGAGAGCCCGACTCGGGGCTTGATCCCAGGACCCTGGGATCATGACCTGAGCCAAAGGCAGAGGCTTTGACCCTGAGCCACCCAGGCACCCCGCTTGGTCCTTGCTATTTGGATCTCAAATCACTGTACCCTTTCCACCTCAAATACTTACTGTACACACAGCACACACACCCAGTCGTGTGCCTGGATGTACGTGTTGCTCAGACCCCATATCCTGCAGACCTGGATCCCCAAACATGCCTGGGCCAGTCATGCTTCCTTGCCTGTGCATGACTTCAAATCTCCACACCATTTTCTATTAGGAGAGACAGTAGCCTACGGGAACTGTCCCATAGCCTCTATGCTAACATTTAAGCTGATTTAAACGGAGATAACCAGAATGTCCAACTTTTGTTCCTTCCTTCCTAGATAAGCAAATTAAAATGCCTGTGGTAAACAACTGTTTCTCTTGACCTTGGGCTTTTTCAGAGCTCTGGGGGTGCAGGGGGTGTGGAGGGATATTCAGGGTTTTTGAAATTTGCATGGAGTAGCAAGATGGTAGGACTGGTCAGTGTTTCTGATGGAGCCTGAGGATCACCACTCATGCACCTAGGAGTGCATGAGTGCATCACCTAGAGTGCACTAGGGCAAGAAAGGTCTGCATTTAAGGGCAAAAATGGCAACAGCCACCAATATCTCATCATTGTGTCTGCTTTCTGGTCCCCAGCTCCACCCACCACCTCCACCTCCACCCCCACAATCACGTGGGGTGTTATGGTCTTGGGGCGGGAGGAGATTGGGAAATTGATATGCTTTTGGAACCTGCAGAGACTTTGTGGAAGCTTTTCTCCACCTCGGCACAGCCAAGGATGGCACCTGATTCCCGTAATATGGTCGAGTGGCAGCGTGGGGAGTTGGGAATCTCCTGAGACTCTATAACCAGCAACCTGTGTCTTCTCTGTTCATACTTGTGCCACTGCAGGCAGAGTGAAGTAGGCATGGGTCCTGTATTATTAGTCACATCACACAAGGTTTTCCCTCTGCCAGAAATGGCTAGCCCTTCTCCTCCCCATTAGACATTAGTGAACAACTCACTCTTAAAACCCAGCTCAAAGGTCACCTCCAGGAAGCCTTCCTGGAATTTCCCCTGCACCAGCTCCACGCATTCCTGGCACTCTGTGAGATGACAGTGGGGGCAACAGGTAAAGCTCTTAGGCTCTTGAGCTACACAGCCTGGCTCAGCTTCTTTGCAGCTGTGTGGTTTGAGCAAGACTTTTAACACCTATGCCTCAGTTTTCCCAACTGTAAAATAAGGAATAAAAGCAATACCTTCCACATGGGGCCTTTGGGAGAATTAAACAAGTTTTACATACTTTTTAAAGTGGTTGGCCTAGGGGCGCCTGGGTGGCTCAGTGGGTTAAAGCCTCTGCCTTCTGCTCAGGTCATGATCTCAGGCTCCTAGGATCGAGCCCCGCATCGGGCTCTCTGCTCAGCAGGAAGCCTGCTTCCTCCTCTCTCTCTCTGCCTGCCTCTCTGCCTACTTGTGATTTCTGTCAAATAAATAAATAAAATCTTTAAATAAATAAATAAGTGGTTGGCCTTATAGCAATGTTAGTCACAACAGCCAAAGGTGGAAATGATTTAAGTGCCCACTGATGGGTGCAGGCATAAACACAGTGGGGTAGGCATTCCCTACGATGGAATATTATCCAGACTTAAAAAGGAAGGAAATTCTGCAATAGGCTACAGCATGGATGAACCTTGAAAATATCATGCTTGGTGAAACAAACCAGCCACAGACAGACAAACACAGCATGACTTCACTAGTGCCCGGTGCCCAGAGTGGTCAAGTTCATACAGGTGGGAAGGAGAATGGTGGTTGCCAGGGGCTGGGGAGAGAGGGAAATGGGGAGTAGTTCTTCAGTGGACACAGAGTTGTTTTTCCATGGACACAGCTTCGGAAGTTACAAGTGTTCTGGAGACAGACGGTGGGGCAGTTTGTACAACAACGTGATTGCATTTAATGTCACTGACCTGCACACTTAGAATGGTTAAGACAGTAAATTTTAAGTTATATGTATTTAATCACAATGTTAAAGTATTTTTTAAAAGGGGCTCGCACGTAATAAATTCCAGGAGGTCACCAGCTATGCATTTAGCACGTGATCTGTGTGTTTGTCATCTGTCCCTGTCCTCCAGGGTGGCCACTGAAGGAGTTCACCACTGGCATAAGGAACACTCCAGAAACAGCAGGAGGAAGGCTGAAGCTGCAGAACTCATGCAGGGAGAGATGGAATTGTTACAGAGAGAGAAGTACGGGACAAGGCAAGGCAAGTCCCAAATGGAGACTAGTCCTTAAAGAGCGGTGTTAGGGAAGAAAACTGGCCCAGGACAGCTTGGGGAGCCCGACCTGAAACAGAGTTCACAGCACTGGGAAGGGCCACCAAGGAGAGCTGGGAGCCCTTCCTCCTCAGGC
>NC_081560.1:45486085-45505717 GCF_022355385.1 Mustela nigripes
GGGGGGGGGGTGCCTGCCACCATGTGGTCCCCTAGTCTGCCCACAAGGGTGTCAGAGGCAGCTGTCACACGGAGGCCAGTGCCTACCGGAAGTGGAGGTTGAGGCGCTGACCTCTAAGGACAGGCCATCATGCAGCCCCCTGCAGGTCCACCAAAGGAACGTGTGGAAGGGGTCTGAGGCATGAGGGTGGGTGCAGGGTGACCACTTTCATGTCCAGGACACACCCAGTTGGCCATGCATATGTTGTGTCTGAGGATACTGCCTCCAAGCCAAGGGTCTCATACCGGGAGCACCCAACCTCCTTCTGCCTGTTGATCTTTCCACCACAAGCATTTCTAAAACCTGCTCAAATGCGATGCCTCTCCGGCCCAGTCCAGAGAAGAGTTCACTCCAATAGATACACATTGAGGGAAGGGCTGGAGCTGCTAGGGCTGACTAGGCCCCATGCAGGGAGAGTCCCGAGGAGAGGAGGGGCTTCTGCACACTTCCAAGCTTGTGGGGACACCTAGTGGAAAAGAGGGTACACTGACGTTGTCACTCCAATCTCTACTAGCTTGCTGTGTGTCTCTGGACAAGTCACACCCTCTCCCAGACCTCAGCTTCCTGAATTATTGAACAAAGAGATTAGACAAGATCATTTCAAGGGGCCGTTCCAGATCTCCTACAGGGAAATAATGTCAACAGTCTTTTGTGCAAAAAGCTTTTACTTGCCAAAGCACTTTCCCATCAATGATTTCTGGCTCCTAGAATTCTCTTGTAGATTATTGGATTGGATTCCATCTCCCCTACTTCACAGAAGGGAAACAGGAGGCCCAAACAAGGGAAAAGACTCACCCAAGGCCATCCAGCCAATTAGTGGCGGGGCTGAGACTAGAATCCTAGAATCTAGGTTTCTTGACTCTTAGAAGGGGATGTTATGTCCAGCTGTGCAGAGTACACCCCACACAAAGGTAGGGGTTGTGGGAGAAAGGAAGCTGAAAAATGCTTGAAGAAAAAGGGGGGAAGGGACCAAGTAAGCCTTAAGGAGTTGGTCCATTCAGAAGGGGCACCTTGTTCTCAGAGTCCTTCCAAAGGGAGAGAAATACATTTCCCCAGTTGATCATCCCACAGGGCCCCTTTCTATAATTTGTCCATCTCTAGGAGGCCCCTTTTCCTAATTCACACAAACAGCCCTGACTCCCAGACTGCGCTCTTTCCCTCTAGGCTGCATGACCAGATCTGAAACAGGGCTGCCACGTGAAATACAGAACATTCAGTTAAATTTGAAATTTGATAAGCAGTAAATAGTTGTTTAGGATAAGTATGTCCCACCAACTTGGGGACATGCTTTGATAGTGTAGATGTTCATAAATATGTGATAAAGTTTATTTTTAAGGAGAATAATAAATATAAAATTCACACTAGTGATCTCAGGTGGTGAATGCAGGGGGCAAGGAGCGGGGGAGAAGCCCATTAAGTATCACATCTGAGTACTCAGTTTGGGTGGCGGTTCACACCCCCACATGTAATATAGTCACGACAAGTGTAGACAATGAAGGGAAGAAGGAGAAGTATGGACAGACAGGTGGATGGATGGATGGATAGATAGATATATCGTCACAACAGGTAAAGACAATAGAGGGGAAAAAGAAAAGATGACAGAGAGAGGATGGAAGAAAGGGAAGGAAGAAAGGAAGGAAGGACCCTTCCAGCTGGTCTTCAATGATCATATCTCACTATATCACATCTCAGTACAGTCCTGTGATGAGAAACGTGCCCTCAAAAGGGATCTAATTCTGCAACTTGGGGACCCATCTACTATCCCACCCAAAGGACTGGTCCGGTCCTAGACGGACCTACTGTCCTGAAAATGTCAGAGACAACAGTGAAGGCAGAGAAGCCTCCAAGAGTGGGGGTTGAAGCCCAGCCCCCCAGGGAGCCCCCTCCCCTAGCCCTGTGTCCTACATGTTCCCTTCCAGCTCACAAGCCCATCTCACTGGGCAGTAGACCAGGAGGGAGTGATTATCTCTGCAAGACTCACAGGCACTGGGTGGTTCATAAGGGTGGGACTGAAGTCAATGAGCATGTTCCCTGCAGGACCAGAGAGGTGACTAAGAATGGTAAAGGGCAGGTGAAAGGAATAAGACCTGAGACAGACAGACACCCTGGGCCTAGCCACCAGGTAACAGCACCGACCATAACTGTTACCATGGTTCCCGTGATCAAGCCCCATGCGTCATACTCTGTACGTATTAATTCCCATTTACACTTCAGGACTACACCGTGTAGTGACTACAACTTCTAATTCCATTCTCACTGAGTCTAAGCCCGGATAAACAATGAGCCTAATATCTGTCAGCCAAGAGCATAACCACTGCCTTTCCAGGAGCCCTAGGCCATGCTCTGGAGCCGACTCTGAGCTACAGTGTTCAGAGGAGCCCTTCTAGGGACAGGGTCATTTAGGTTCAAGGCTGACTGTGAGCATCCCTTGGCTGATCAGCGCCACCTGAATGGCTGTCTGGGGTTGGGGGAGGAGATGGGTAAGAACAAGAAGCTGGGGCTGAGGAGATGACTGGGGAAGATGGTCCTGCAGTCATTGGAGGGTCCCCTGGAGGCTGAAATGAAGTGTGACTTCCAACATGGTGCCCAGAGCCAGGGCTTGGGCTGCTGTGAAAGCCATAGCAGGAAGGGGTTCTGGTTACTCGTGCCCCCTGCTCTCTTCCTTCAGAGGTGGCCTTCTTCCTGCCTGCCTGGGTCTTATGAGGACTCCAGCTACTCCAGACTCCACCCTCAGAATTCTGTCCCCATCCCCTGGCTCCTCCCATGCCTCTCCTTGGTCTGCCCCTCCTGGGGAGATACAGAAGGGAATCTAGGAACTTCACCCCACCCCAGAACACTAACACACCTTAACACAAACTCATATAAACCCAGCCAAGGCTGCGGCTCCCCTGCCCTGCTTCCTCGAGGGATGGACCCTGGTCCATCAGGGGTGACCAGGGGTGCCCAGTTCCACAGCCTCCTCTCAAATCTGCCAGCCATGGGCTGCCATGCGACTTTGGACAGCTAACAGACTTCAGTTTCCCCATTTGTGTGCTCACTTCTCTGGCTGTGAGAACCAAAGTTGTTCCCCTAAGTCACAGGTAGCATGAGCCTGATGGCACAGTGAAGTCCCCATTGGTCCCCTCATGGTCAGTGGGGCCCTGTGGCAGCAGGCCAGGCTCTGCACACCCCGGCTTATCTGGAGGTAATTGTTCAGGCCCTGGGGTGCAGGACAAGATGGCAGACTGCATCACTGTGCAAGCCACTGCTGATATCAGAAAACAGTCACTGTCTTCCGTGAATGCAGCAAGGGCACCCTGTCTTAGCAGAAACGGTCAGAGGAGGGCTTGGCGTCTTGGCTGCTGACTTTCCTTGAGACCACAGGTAAGCCAGTGCTCAGGGCTCAGTGTTCTTCTCCCTCAAGATGGGAATGGGTTGTGATACCTCCCACAGACAGAGAGAAGCGTGCCCCCTTTTCTGACACCAGGGAGTGACTAACTTGGCCACAAACCAGATAGACAGGAATCTGCTGCACTGGAGGTCAGGTCTCCTGCCCTGGAAGCTGGAAGGACAAGAATGTCTTGTTCTGGGTATTTGAGTGATTTGGGGAGTTAAGTGTCCGACTCTTGATTTTGGCTCAGGTCATGATCTGAGTCATGAGATCGAGCCTCACATTGGACTCTACATTGATTGAAATTCCCTCTCCCTCTCCTTCTGCCCCTCCTCCCAGCACTGCCCCCCACTTTCTGTCTCTCTCAAAAAACCAAACGACCAACCAAACAAATGTCTCATTCTGGTTTTAAATAAACCAACAATTCTAACCCCATAGGGCCCAACAGACTCTGTCCTCCACAATAGCAAGAAAACCCAGCAATCATTCAGTGCCTGGTTCCCAAGGGTTGGATACCTGGGCAGTTTCCAGAGAGGCCTGGAACCATGATGCCAGCCCACAGAAGGTATTCAGAGCAGGCAGGAGGCTGAAGCTCTCCTGTTGTGTAATTTGGGAGCATATAATAAAGGGATGGCATAAGCAAAGATGTGGGCAGGGTGGAGGGAAGCCACAGGTAGGTATATTAAACAGGGCTCCCCAGAAAAACAGAACCAACAGGATGATAGACATATATATGTATATAAGAGATTTGTCTTAAGGAATTGTTCAAGTAATTACAGAGGCCAGCAAGCCCACAGTCTGAAGGGTGGACCAGTGGGCTGGAGACCTGGAAGGACGGGATGCCACAATTCATATATGAATGCTATTGGGCTGGAAACCCAGAAAGAGCCAGTTCAAGAGCCAATTCAAGTCCAAAGATCATCTGCTATCAGAACTCTGTCTTGCTTGGGGAAAGGCAGGCATTTGCTTTATTCAAGAATTCAACTGATGGGGGGCGCCTGGGTGGCTCAGTGGGTTAAGCCTCTGCCTTCAGCTCAGGTCATGATCCCAGGGTCCTGGGTTTGAGCCCCGCATCAAACTTTCTGCTCAGCGGGCAGCCTGCTTCCCCCTCTCTCTCTCTGCCTGCCTCTCTGCCCACTTGTGATCTCTCTCTCTCTCTCTCTGTCAAATAAATAAATAAATATTTTAAAAAATCAGTTTAAAAAAATTCAACTGATGGGATAAGGCCCACCCACATTATGGAGGGCAGTCTGTGTACTGAAAGTCTACCAATTTAAATGCTAATGTCGTCCAAAACACAGAAACATTCAGGATAATGTCTGACCACATATCTGGACCCAGCTAACTGACACACAGAATCATCCATCAGAGGACTCCAGGATGAGGAGCAGATTGAAGACATTATCTGTCTTAGACCTGAGATAGCCATAGGGAGAAGGCCTCCTGAAGCAGCCAAGAGCAAAGAAGCTAAAGAAAAAGATACCCAGATCTCAGTCTCCCCTTTGCCTCCTATATCCTACCAACCCCAGCTGAAATCTGGAGGGCAAGGGAGCTGCTAACAGAGTCCATGTAGGCAAACCTCCTGGGGCTCACAAGGTGATGCAGAAGGATGGAGAATGGTAATTGAGGGAAACATGGGAGATGCCCAACATGGCATCCCACTAACAATTATGGAATTGAACCATGGACATCTATGTACATCCCAGGGGATACCCCAAGCCCCTGCAGTGGGATGGAGGCATCTGGGACTTGGGGGAGATCACCCTTCCCAGAACCATCTACTGTGCTACAGTTGGATGACAGAGGAGGCCCACCCCATCTCAGGGTTTCCAGGGCCTCCCACTACCCAGAGAAATGAATCCAAATGCCCCTGGCATTCCAGAACATCTGTCTTCAGGCCTCAAATATCTCCACCAATTCTACCCTCCTCCACCTCAGCACATATCCTGACTTTGGCCTAGCCAGGAGGCTTCAGATCACTAGGGTCATCCACTCAAAGTCAAGTCTTTTAGGAATAGATTCTAAGGAAGCCTTTTTCAACTTCAGCACCATTGACATTTCAGGCCAAATATTCTCTACTGCAGTGGGGGCTGAATATGCAGCACTCCATCCCTGTCTGTGATGACCAACCATATCTCCAGATGTAGCCAGGTGTCTCTTGGGAAGCAAAGTCAACCCCAGTTGAGAAGAACTGTCCTAAGGTTTGCCTTGTATCAACCTGAAAAACCCTTCCTTCACACCAGGGACATTTCAGTCCCTTTTTAAGAATGTCTGCATTGTCTTAAGCATCTTTCTTTATCGGGATTTTTGGATAGCTCCACGGAAGCTCCATTCAATGGGGACTTCTACCTTACTTTCAAGAAAAGGAGCACATTTCCAGGGGCCCATCAAGAAAATACAACTGCTTGAGAGTCAATGAGATGAGAAAAGGAGTGATCTCACTCCCAAGATTAGGAAAACTGCTGTCTACACTCCTCACTCTCTGACCCCCCACTCTTGTTCTTGCCACCTGACCTCGTGGAGGGAAGAAGGTGCAGAGAGGAACTTACCAGTATAACCCAGACTTCTCTCTGGTGAGTTGTACACAGCCACACAGAGCCTCATCTCACACCAAACACTGAAATAAAGGCTAAAGCTCCTTTTTAAACATCAATCGCAGAAGCTGTCACAATTGAATAGCTATCAAATCTTTAGATAAGGGGGAGTTGGAATGGCGAGGAGAGGGGTGCCAATATCTACCTGATCGGTCGCTGTGAAGATGGCAGAAACCAACTGGCACATAGTAGGTACCAAGTATTCTCCTTGGTCCTGCTCCTCCAGCTTCCGTGGGAGGGGCAGCTCGTGACACGCTAAGGCCCCAGGCTTGCATATTTGCAACACATGCTAAGGTTTACCACCTGAAATCTTGGCTCCTCAGTGGATGTTTGAAAGAGATCTGGCAACACTCTTTTTTACATAATACTTTTTGTTTTGAGATTACATTCCTGTGCAATTGTAGGGAACAGAGAGGTCCCAGGTACACTTGATCCAAGTTGCCCCAACAGTAACATCTTTCAAAATAATAGTGCGATATCACCCATGGGATATTGTTATTGATACAATCCAATGATCTCATTCGGATTTCCATAGTCTCACTGTGTGTGTGTGTGTGTGTGTGTGTGTGTGGTGTGTGTGTGTTAAATTCTACACAATTTTATCACATGTTCTGTTTTTACATGGCAACACTTTCTTTAAGGATTTTATTTTTTATTTATTTATTTGAGGGAGGGCAGAAGCAGATGGAGAGGGATAAGGTGACTCCTGGCTGAGTACAGAGCCCAACCCAGGGCTCCATCTCATGACCCTGAGAGGAAATCGAGAGTTGAGCGCTTAACTGACTGAGCCACCTGGGTGCCCTAACGTGGCCACACTTTTTTAAATGGTTTATCTAAACATAAGCTTCCTAGGCTTTTCATAAGCCCCAGCTGTTTACTTCTGCCCTAAGCAAAAAGAAAGCATTGACTAAGCAAGTTAATAGGACTGAAGACAGGAAGGAATATTTAACCACATTCAGGATGAACTGTTTTTTGTTTTTGTTTTTGTTTTTTCCTCTCCCTCTCTCTCTCTTTTATAAGAGAATGAGAGGCTGGGGAGGGGCAGAGGGAGGAGAAGAGAGAGAATCTCAACCAGGTTCCAGGCCGAGCTTGGAACGAGGGGCAGTCCTCCATCTCCCAACCCTGAGATCATGACCTGACTGAAATCCAGAGTCTGGTGCTTAACCAAGTGAGCTGCCCAGGCGCCCCCAGGACAAACCGTTTCCAAGAGCACGCTCGCTGTCCTCAGCCAGAGAAACCTTAGCCATCTCTGATTCCTGTTCCCTCCCTCTTAGGAGTCTTTCCACCTGGGTTCTCGTTTTTCCCTCCAAACCCAAAGAAGGACCCATGCCTGACCTGTTGGAGACACCTGGTCTCTCTCTGTGTCTTTGTCTCCTCTGTCCCTTTGCTACCTGTCTCTGATTCTCTCTGCCCCTGTCCCTCTGTGACCTTCTCCCTCTCCCCTACTACACAGCAGCTCCTACATTCAAAGTATCACCTCTCAGAAACCAAGAACACGCAGGAACATTCCCATGCTCTTGATGCTTACCAGCCAGATAAATTCCAGCCAGAGAAACTAACTCTGGTCCAGGTCCCTGCATGTGGGCTCTGCTCCTCCCAAAGAGGTTCTGAGATCCAGAAACTCCTTCTGGAAAGAGGCTGGGAGAGCAAGGGCAGATGGAACAGAACCCCCAGAACAGGGGGACACAGCAGGAGTACCCCCCACTCCAGAACGGAGGGCAAGCTGTGAGCAGGCAGAGGGCTACGAGAAAGAGGGCAACCCCCAGGACTACGTAAAGACCTACTATGCCTTTGAGTTGGGGATCCTTGCCGAAAACACATCCTAAAATGTAACGTGGAAACCTCTTCCAGACCTCTGCTCTGGGTGAGTGGTGGGTCTCCACGAGTGGCGGAATCCAGGGCTGCACCTGACAAAGAGCAACTGGCTGGTGCCAGGGTACCGGTCCTCTGGGCCAGTGCTCACCAAGGAGGCTGCAGAGACACCCAGCCTGTGAATGCATGAGGACCTCTGCAAAGGGGGCAGGGTGTGGGGGTCAGAGCCCTGACTGTGGGGGCTGAAGAACAGGGCTCTGAATCTGTGACAGTCAGCCTCAGTTTCTTCACCTGGAAAGTTTTCTCAAAGGTGTGGCTCACAGGCTGACCCTGGAGGAGGAAATGAGAGAACACGCAGGAGCACACTACCTATCCCTGACCATCTCCTCCTGTATCCCCCACAGTGACCTTAACATTGGACTGTGGAACTTCTCTAGGCTCCAAAATCCCCCTGAAAATCTGACAAGAGCTCTTGTGCACACACATACATATACACACACACTCATAAGTTTTTACACAAAATTGAGGGAGTTCATGGCTATCCAAAGCCAAACCATAGGCTTAGCTTATAAATCCCTACTCTGGGGCATCAGAACTGGGTAAATGGGCAGAGATTATTGTCCAAGTTCCTCAGAGCACACGAAGGGAAACAGATAGAAGGGAGAGGGGTGGCCCACCCGTGGTCAAACAGGCAGTCAGGGGCAACAGTAAGACTAAGGGTCAGTTAATTCAGGACTGCCATTAACTGTTGAACAGGGAGTGCACAACTCTAGGGGATACTTAGTCACTTAACAAAACTTTCCTATTATATAATCAGTGCCAACAAAGGTACATCAGGCAACATCACAGGAATACAGAGGAAAGAAATCTTAACACTGAGAGAGAAATCTGAGGAGACTTCCTAGAGCAAGGACACTGGCACTAGGCCTTGAAACATGGACAAGTAGGTTTGCATGGAAGAGGGAGAGCTGGGAAAAGAAGGCAGTGTATCATGTAACTTACTCTGAGGCACAGTTTCCTTCCCCTCCTAACTCATCACCACATCATCTAGCCTTCCCTGATCAGACTAAGCCACATATGAACCCACTGGCTCAGATTTCAGCCCTTATCAGAGGCTTGGTCCTCTGCTGCCGGAAGGAAGGATGTCCCTGTCCCCAGCATTTTAAATCCAGAGTCAGGCCCTGTTGGAAATATACCCGTTCCTCCTGAGAAGCTATTCTGAAACCCGCGAAGTACAGAATTTGTCCTACCTGGCCCCTGGCAGCAATCCTGGGGGCAGCAGGGGTGTGTGACCTGAGTCCCAGCTGTGGGGAGTCCCAGTGAGTCTGGGATCCCCCACTCAGCCTGGGGACCATGCAAAGGCAGGGCTGGGTCTCCTAGTGTCACCTTCCCCAGATGACGAGTCCCAGGGAAGGGCAGAGCCTGCAGTTCTTCTCCTCTTCCCTTAGCTGGGCATGGAGTTGGGGTGTCCCCCCATCACAGACCTGGTGGACACTGTCTCCTGCAGGAGGAGTGAGAGACCACAGCCCAATCAACCCTCGAACAGGCCCCACCATCCACCAGCTGCTCCGGGCCCGGAGACTTCAGGAGATCATCGCCACAGACTCCGCGGAGCAGAACCTCGGGAAGGAGCTGGTCCCCAGTCATCTAGTACACATGTGAACTGGAGTGAGGCAGGTACCTACTTCTCAGATGGGGGCCTTCTGAGTGTGAGCCTGCCCACCTGTGTTGTGTGCCATCTCCCTGCACTTTTATCCTGACCCACTTGGTGTGCATATCCCCCTCCCTTTGAGTGAGTCCCTCCTCTCCACTCTACTTTCGGATGGCCCCAGGCTGTGTGAAACTACTAGACTCACACAGCTGGGGCTCCGGGGGTTGAGGCACAGAAGAGTGGGTCACAGCTTGGGTGTTTTGAGCCCCTTTGCTGCCCCAAGGGTTGCCAAGCAGAGAGCTGGCGGGACTCAGCACTGTTGTCCCACCACCCAGACCAAAAGCACGGGCCCCTTCAGGCACCCTCTCCACCCAGTACACAGAGGCAATGCACCTATCAGAGACTGTAGGGCACAGGCAGAACTCTAGTCTGGATTACAGCTGAGCAAACTGAGGCCCAGAATTTCAGATCCCTGCTCTGACCTTGGGCCCTAAGTGCCTGCCCAGCTACAAGTGAGGGCGGCCTGCAGTGGGACAGGGCTTGGGGGGTGGGGGGGTCTCTGAGCACAGGGGCCTCAGCAACAACCCAGCCTGACTTCCTTCATTCCTGCCATTCTTCCTGCAGTGCGGACGGAGGAGCAGGCCCTCTCCTTGGTACGGGGCATATGCAGGGAACAAGACAGAATCTTGTCCTCACAGAGCTCATATTCTAGTGGGGAACACATCAAACACCAAACTAGATGGAGATTCAGATAACAGTAAGTGGCACAGAGAAAAAGCTTCAGCTGGGAAGGGGCCTCAAGAGAAACGGGTGTACCATGCAAGTCCTCCACATATCAGTCAGCTTTGACTGCCATCACAAAGTGTCACCGGCTGCACAGCTTCAGTGACATTTACTTCTCACAGTTCTGGAGACTGGAAGTCTGAGACCAGGGTGCCAGCATGGTCAGGGGCTGCGGAGGACCCTCCACCTGGCCTGCTGAGGGCCACCTTCTTTCTGTGTCCCTGTGTAGAGGAAAAGGAAAGAGTGAGCCTTCTGTTGTCTCTTTTTTAATTTTTTTAAAGAGTTTATTTATTCGTTTTAGAGAGAAACAGAGTGGGGAGAGGAGCCGAGGGAGAGAGAGAAAGGGTCTCAAGCAGACTCGGCACGGAGCATGCAGCCTGGCTCAGGGCTCAATTCCACAACCCTGAGATCATGACCTGAGGGGAAACCAAGGGTCATTTGCCTAATCAACTACACCACCCAGGGGCCCCGGTGTCTCTTCTTTTAAAAAGGCACAAATCCCATCAAGAGGGCCCCAACCCTGAGACCTCATCAAACCCCAATCACCTCCCGTGATAGGTCTCCCAATACTATCACGCTGGGGCTTAGGGGTCCACCATGGGAGTCCTAGGGAACATACTCCATCCACAGCAGACAAGAAGAGATGGGCTCTCCACAGAGGAGCCCACAGGGCAGCTTCCAGGGTGAAGCAAGAGAGAAACAACAGTATGATCTAGGGAAGGAGAGTGTGAGACAGAGGGGATGGTAAGGATGAAGGCCTAGCAGGGGCATGAGCTGGTTGGTGTCTGAGGACCACGAAGAAGGTCAAGGTGCAGGGAGCAGTGTGAACAGGACAGCGTTGTGTTGGGGACAGTAGCCAAGACATCCTCCATGGGAGGCCACGGTGAGCACTAATGACTGAGTTGTGAGTCTCATGGCCACCAGAGGAGAAGTGATATGAGAGGACCTGCATGTTTAAAGAGCCAGGGCTGCTGAAGTGGGGGATTGGGAGTTATTGCTTAATGAGTACAGGTTGCTATACAAAGTGATAAAAAATGTTGGGGATAGACAGTGCTGATGATTGCACAACGCTGTGAAGGCAATCAACGCCGCGGAATTGTGTATTTAAAAATGATCTCTACGGCAAATTCTTTGTTATATATTTAACAACTTAAAAAATAATATACCCAAATTTGAATTATTTTGAATTATTAAAAAGGAGGAGGAGGAAGAGAAGGAAGGAGGAATCAAACCTCAAATCCATGGTCACCTACCAGCCATGTAGCCTGGAGCAGGTCACACAAGCTCTCTGTGCCTCAGTGTCTTCATCTGTGTCACAGGAGATAGGACCTCTTGCTCAAAGAGCTGCTGAACAGATTAAAGCACAGGCCTCGCTGGGAAGAAGCAGCCTACCATGATGGTAGGATGGGGATACTGCTGGCACAATGTCATTGTTCCTCTACATGCCTCCCCAAAGGAGCAGGTGGCGGGAGGAGGAAGCTGGTTCTGAAGGACAGTCATGTAGTTGCTGAAATGTGATGTGACCGAGCCCTGGGGCCAGCCCAGGTGCCCCTGTCTCCATAGGGTACCTGCTATGTGGACATGGAAGCCTTCCAGGTGCCTGGCCCGGCCTGGCTAGCCTGCTGAAGCCAGGCAGGCACCCAGTCACTGCTGTGGCTCTCTGTACCTACACCACATGAAGGACTCCAAGAACTTCCTTGGGCTGTTCCTGGAGAAGGAGACAGTAGAGAAGACCATGCAGGAACCTGACTACCAGGTGCTAAGGTGGTATGCTAGCCCCATCAGCCACTCAGAGGCCCACAGCACCAACTGAGTGTATCTGCTTTGTGGCCCACCACAAGGCCCCCAGTGCTGGAGGCCTGCCTGGCAGAGGGCCTGCCTCAGAGGGGAAGCCAGGACTGGCATTTCTAGGATCTCTCTCTACAGCCCCCTAAAACAGATGGAGCCTGAGCTCTACCGCTTCACTCCTATTACTTCACCCTAAGGTCAGAGGTGAAAAGCAAGGTTCTTTTTTTCCCCCGTCAGCCCTGCACCAGCCCAGGGATCTGCCCCCAGCACCCTTTTCTTACTTGTCCTATACCAGAGATCAGGAAATAAAGTAACTCTGCTGGGTACTGTCTTGATTCAGGTTCCCCCAGAAGCTGACTCCAAGACAAGGATTTGAGAGCAAATAGTTTATTTGAGAGGGGATCCCAGGAGACACCAATAGGAGCATGGGAAGGAATGTGAGGCAGGCAGGCAATAAAAGGGGGGTGTCGTCAAGCCCACTACCCAGCGGGCAGCTGGAGCTCTGCATGGTGCTGGGGCCTCGGGGGACAGGCACAGGCCTCAGAGTTACCCCACCCAAGGATGCTGGTGCATTGGTCCAGCAACCACTGTCATGGCTGAGGGCTGCTCCCGGGGCAGTCGTTGGCCAGCAGCTTCAGTCTGCCGGTGAGTGGACAGCAGGGGAAAGAACCAGGGCAAAGGCTTGCAGGTGCTGGCCACTGGGACATGGGCCAGTAGGCCCATGGGATTGGGATCTGTAGGTTCCAAGAGAACCAGCAGCAGATACAAATGCTCCACTGGCTGGAGTGTGTGTCCATTCTGGGCAGCCTGCTTCTTCTGCCAGGGGAACAGGTTCTCAAAGCCCAAAGGCATCTGTTAAGAACGAGATGATTTCTAGGCCCAATTCCTGTTCCCCTTCTGGTGAGGAACCTGCAGTCTAGAAGGGTTGTTGGCTAGTTCCTGGTGGTTCGGTGAGTTAGCTTCAAAGCTCGAATTGGACCCGGGGTCCAGGTTATGATGGACCAGAGGGATTCGGAGCTGCCAGAGAGTAGGGCACAAGGTGGGGCCTGGAAGGGGCCTGCACCCAACCTACAGACCCCATATCCTTTATTCTTCCGTGCTGAGCACACCCCAAGAGCCCAGCCACCCTGGGCTTAGGAAGGGAACCAGAAGTTTCTACAGAGCTCCCCCAGAGTACCTGTGAGTCTAGGTTACTGTGGACGTGATGACAATAGAGCCTCAGTGAGGGGTCAGCAGAACCAGGTCAGGTGGCCCAGGGAGTCAAGAGGCTCCATCTATAAGGCCAAGAACAGGGCCTCTCAGACCTTTGGGAAGGCCTAAGGCTGTGTCCCTAGAACTTGAAAAAGGCCCTCCATCTCTCAGGATGCCCTTTGCCCACATTCCAGTGAGCTGCCCACCTTGGACTGACATGTCCTGTCTGGGTCTTAGGAGGGGTGGGAACCCTTCTCCACCCAAGCCTGGCTCATGTAGAGATGCTAACATTCTCTGAAACATAGCATGGGCTCCTCACCAGGCTTTCCGCTGCAAGGTCCCAGCCCAGCCTGGCCTCCACCGAGCAACCTCCCAAAGCAAATGCAGTCAATGTGTCTACCTCCTGCCACAAAACCTGGAGCCGGAGGCGCTGCCTGACCCCCTCGGGGCCTCAACTCAGCCCTCCACCACCCCATCTCGTCTCAACCCTGGCAGATCAGGCCTGCCATGCCCTTAGCTCAGCTCACCTCAGGGACTCCTGTCAGCTCTAGGCATATCTGGAACTCCCATCTGCCGCAAAGCTCTGGGATCCCCCCTCCTTCTTCAAAATTACTCTGGCCCAAGCCTTTCATGAGAAAGGGAAAAGGCTACCTACTCAATGCTTAACACCTCCTTTCCTCTTCTGTCCTATTTCTCTCTACTTACCTTTGTACCTGGGCAAACTGTCAGGAACCTATGAACGGAACATGTACATGCTCTGAGATCTGAATCTTTCACTGAAGCTTTCTGAGGATTCCTTATGCAATAAGAAACTAGTGTGTCCTACCACAGCGTGTTTGAAAATGATCATCTACAGAATAGGAGAGCGAAAATCATACCCTTTTTACCTCACTCTTCACGAGGCAGGACATGGTCTACTTCCTTTCTTCATTGACTTCAATTCCAATTTGTTTCCATGCAATGATAACTCCTTTGCTTTGGGGATAGGATTTCGTGATTCCTCCCCTGCATAGAACACCCAGAGCTCATCACAACAAGTGCCCTCCCTAATAGCCATCACCCATTGAACCCTTCCCCCCACACCACTGCCCTCTAGCAACCCTCAGTTTGTGCTCTAAGGGGGAGTCTGTTTCCTTATTAGTCTTTATCCCCTCACTATGTTCATCTGTTTTCTTTCTGAAAATTCCGTAGGTGTCAAGTCATAGGGGATTGGTCTTATCCTACTGAATTTGCTGAGCTTAATCCGCTCTATATCCAACCACATCCTTGCAGATGGTAAGATTTCATTCTTTTTGAAGCTGGGCCCTATTCCATTGTGAGTAGATACAGATATAGATATAGATACAGATCTCCCACATCTTTCTCCATTCTTCAGTGAATGGACATTGGGACTCCTTCCATAGTTTCGCTATTGCTGATAATGCTGCTATATATATCACAGTGCTTGTATCCCACTGAATGTGCATTTCTGTGCCCTTTGGGGAAATACGTAGGAGGGCAACTGCTGGATCCTAGGGTTGCTCAGTTTTTAGCTTTTGGTGGAACCACCATACTCTTTTCCAGAGTGGCTGCAACAGCCCTCATGCCCACTGACAGTGCAGGAGGGTTTCGCTGGAAGCAGAACATTCCCTGCCAGCAATTTCCTAAGGAGGAAACAGAAAACCTGGGGGATAACCTGACTCACCCAGCGTCAGGCAAGCAGCTACAGAAATTCACCCCAGGGTTCCTGACACCAAGCCCCTTGAAACCACCAGAATGCCTCTATCCAGGGAAATTCCCAAAGACTCTCCTTCTGACTTCATCACCCATGAAAGTGCAGAGAAATATGGCATGTCCAACTATCTAGATGGTCCACTGAGTGAAACTAGAAAGTCAAACTTCCCTTTTAAATCATCCAAGGCTCCTTAGAATCATTTTAAATTTTCCCTCTCCCTTCATTGGAACTCTTTGGATGAAAAGATGAATCCATTAGGATACATCACCTTGGACAAAGGAGAAGCCATCATCCAAGTCTCTATCTGACCACAAACAGCCACCTCACTCTAGATGCCGACCATTCCACCACAGCCTAGGACAAATGGAATCAACACTGGTAGATGAAGGAATGTATTCTATGTTCCAAACACACACCAAGTCCATCTCATCTTCCCTTTCAAATCCAAGGGACTGCCTAGGAAAGAGATGTTCAATTACCTTTGTAAGCCAGAAATAAACAGAGAAAATGGTATCACCTGTGAGGTGCTCCCTGTAGGAAAACTCGGAAAATCGGGCACCCACTCTGGATTACTGACAGCTGCGTTAGTATGACTTTGTGGCTCCACTAGAGACAAGAGAAAAGCCCAGGAGGTTTGGGATGAAAGAGAAGTTTTTTCTCCCATCCTGGCATGGATGTGACATTGTGCCCATTGTGCCTGCTGTTTTCTCTGAACACTGACGTCCTGGGACAAGCTGCATGACTGACTCAGATGCTGATTTCCAAACTTCAGGTCTTATGAACTGAAGAGTGAAGAAGCGTTGTCTGGTGGGGATAAGCAGGCTCCTCCCACCTAAAGCCTGCACACCTACTCCGATTCCTGAGAGAAGGAGAGACACATGTTTGTTTCTCAAGTGGTCATTCACATCTAACACCAACCGAGGCCATTGTCCTTTTTGGAGAAGCAAATATACTCTTCCAAACAAACACTCAACTCCTCGGCTTCAAATGCAACATGAGTTGGGTTTGGTTTCCCTTGGTTCCAGACACCCCCCGGGAGGACCCTTTTGCACCATCCTGACAGCACATTACCACCAAACCTGGGGCAACGGGGCACAATGCTGAGTGGGGGCCCAGCTCCAGGGGTTGTTTCCACCACCCTTGAGCCTGGGGAAACAGACACTATACAGCTCACCACTCCCTCCTGTAGAAACAAGCTGCAGTGCCTCATCTTTCAGGGTCTCTCACCCAGCACCTTGCCACTGCCCTCAGTGCCACAGGCTGCACGGACTACTCTTCTGGCATCTTCTCCACTGCAGCTTGACACTGCCTCCAGTGGTGGCAAGCAACATTGCCACGACTTCCAGGGACTCTCACTCCACAGCTAACCCATCCCTCCAGTGGCGTGAACCCACTACCGGGTCATCCAGTGTCTCCTAATGCAGCTCACAAACCCTCCAAAGGTCTCAAGCCACATGGCACTGTCCTTCAAAACTGGGGACCTCTGAGCCACACTCCAGGACTTGGCTGTCACCCAGGAGGAAACCGTGTCATTCGGAGCTGGGCAGAAACCTCAAACCAGGAGAAGCCCGCATGCATCCCTGAGGCCACCCTTCTAGTTGGCGGCCCCCTAGCCACAAATCTGAAGCCTGACATGATGCCTGTCTCCCATCCTCGACTCAGTACTACCTGGGTGGCAGGTAGAGTGATCCTACCTCAGTGCTGGCAGATCGAGTCTGCAATGCCCCTAAACCCTAACCTAATGCAAGGATGAATTTTCAGGCTTTCAGTACCGTTGGGAGCTGCACAGAACCCTCAGACCAGGAGAAACCCGCAGGCTTCCCTGAGGCCACACCCACCTCTGGCAGCCAACCCCATACCACAAAACCCAGAACCTGACTCACCGCCTGACCCCGTCCTTCACTCAGCCCCCACGGCATCCCATCTCAGCTCCGGCAGATCAGGCCTGCCATGCCCCTAGGTCCTAACCCAAACCCTAGGTTGGATTTTCAAGCTTCCATCCCCAGAGACTGGCCCCCAAGCCCTCCATATTGGGGACACCTGAGCAACACCCCAAGACTCCATCTGTCACCCAGGAGGAAACCGTGCCACTTGGGGCTGTGCAAAACCCTCAGAGTGGGAGAAACCTTCATGCCACCCCTGAGGCCACCCCCCACTTTCAGCATCCCACCGGGCCACAAACATGGAGGCTGACGTTCAGTTGGACCCCCTCCCTCCATTCACCCTGGAAAGCTCCCCTGGGCAGGGGCCCTCAGGCAGCCGCATGGGCCAGGCCCATGTTCCCAGATGGCCACACACACACACCTAGCAGAAAGCACTCTAGACCACGGGCACCAGCGTGGCCCAATTCACTGCCCAACACTGGCCAATTCTCATGAGCTTTCTGCCCAAACTGATTTCTGGGACAGCTTGTGATCCTGGGCCAGACCCAGTGGGAGGCCCTGCAGACATCCGCTGCAGCAAGCCAGTTCACCGGGAGTTTTCCAGCCAATTCTCACGAGCTTCCTGCCCAAATTGATATCGTGAGAACTGGCCAGTATTGGGCGGCGATTAGGACCGCCCTGTCCCCCATGGACTAGAGCCATTTCTCGATCGGTGCATGTTACAGCCATCTGGAAAATGGGCCGAGACTGTGCTACCCACCCAAGGACCCCTGCGCAGGGGAGCTTTCCCAGGGCAGGGTTGAGGAATGGGTTGTGACTGGATGTCAGCCTCCAACTTTTTGGCCGGGTGTGGCTCCAAAGGTTGGGGATGGCCTAAGTGGGGGTGTGAAGGTTTCTCTCTCTCTAAGGCTTTTCCACAGCTCTGAAAAGCAACTTTTCCTCCTGGGTGGCAGGTGGACTCATGGGGGTGTGACTCAGGGTTCCCCAATTGGAGGGCTTGAGGGACAGGCCCCTGGGGAAGGAAGACTGAAAACACAACCAAAGTTAGGTCCAGTGTGTAGGGGCATAGCAGGCCTGATCTGCCGGCGCTGAGATGGGCTCCCCTCAGGGCTGAGTGGACGGCATCTGCCCAGCACTACAGCAGAATCTGGCTTTATGGCCAGGGGCTGCTGATGGTTGAGGTGGCTTTAGGAGGGCATGCATGTTTCTCCTGCTCTGAGGGTTTTGCGCAGCTCTGGTGGGCATAGTTTCCTCCCGGGTGACAGCCAGAGTCCTGGGGTGTGGCTCAGGTGTCCCCAGTCTGGAGGGTTTGGGGGTCACTTCTCTAGGGACAGAAGCCGGAAAAACCAATGTAGGGTTAGGGTTAGGGCCTAGGGGCATGGCAGACCCAATCTGCCAGTGTTGAGGTGGGTTCCCTGATGGACTGAGTAGAGAATGGGGGTCAAGTGGAATGTCAGGCTCTGGGTTTTGTTGTCATGTGGGACGTCTGTGGTCTCAGAAATGTGGCCTCAGAAATGTATGCAGGTATCTTGCGGTCTGAGGGTTCTGGGCAGCTCCAAATGGAAGGAATTCCTCCTGGATGGCAGGCAAAGTCTGTAGGTGTGGCTCAGAGGTTCCCAATCTGGAGGGCTTGTTGGCCAGGTCTTTGGGCACAGAAGCCTGAAAACACAAACTAGGGTTTGGGTTAGGGCTTATGGGTACCCAGGTCCGATCTGCCGGCACTGAGGCGAGAACCCTGGGAGCTGAGTTGAGCACAGGGGTCAGGAAGCACGTCAGGCTGTGAGTTTGTGACTGGGGAGGGGGCGTTGAGGTTCGGGGTGTCTTCAGAGAGGCATACGGTTGTTCCATTCCTAGAGTTCTGCATAGCTTCAAATGGCGTGGTTTCCTTCTGGGTGGCAGACAGACTCATGGGGTGTAGCCCAGAGGTCCCCAATCCGGAAGAACAGTGCCAGTGTGGCTTTAGACCTGTGGAGGGTTTGTGAGCTGCATTAGGAGTCTGTGGAAGACCCTGCAGTGCCGATTCACGCCACTGGGGGGAGTGGTGAGCTGTGGTGGGAGAGACCATGGTAGGCGTGGCAATGCTGCTTGCCACCACTGGAGGCAGTGGCGAGCTGCATTGGGAAACACAGGAGGAGAGGAGCCCATGCAGCCTGCTGGTTCTGAGGGCAGTGGTGAGGTGCTGGGTGAGAGACCCTGAAACGTGAGGCAATGCAGCTTGTTTTTACAGGATGGAGTGATGAACTGAAGACTCTGTTTCCCCAGGCTCAAGAGTGGTGGTAACAACTTCTGGAGCTGGGCCCCCACTCAGCATTGTGCCCCGTTGCCACAGGTTTGATGGTTACATGCTGTCAGGATGATTCAGGAGGGTCCTCCCGGTGGCAGTCTCGAGCTGGGGGAAATCCATACCCGACACATGGTGCCTTTGGAACCAAGGAGTTGAGTGTTTGTTTGGAAGAGTATATTTGCTTCTCCAAAAAAGACAAAGGCCTTGGCCGACTTTAGAAGGAAGTTAATGACTACTTAAGAAACAAGCATGCGGGACGCCTGGGTGGCTCAGTTGGTTAAGCAGCTGCCTTCGGCTCAGGTCATGATCCCAGCATCCTGGGATCGAGTCCCGCATCGGGCTCCTTGCTCGGCGGGGAGCCTGCTTCTCCCTCTGCCTCTGCCTGCCATTCTGTGCTCGCGAGCCTGTGCTCGCTCTCTCCCCTCTCTCTCTCTGATAAATAAAAAGAAAAGAAAAGAAACAAGCATGTGTCTCTCCTCCCAGGAATCGGAGCAGGTGTGCAGGCTTTAGGTGGGAGATGCCT
>NC_081560.1:45515717-45534092 GCF_022355385.1 Mustela nigripes
AGGCATCTCCCACCTAAAGCCTGCACACCTGCTCCGATTCCTGGGAGAAGGAGAGACACATGCTGTTTCTTAAGTAGTCATTCACTTCCTTCTAAAGCCGGCCAAGGCCCGTGTCCTTTTTGGAGAAGCAAATAGACTCTTCCAAACTGTTAGGGTCCGTAATCAAAGGAGCGAGACTGATACAAAGCGAAGGTCAAGCAAAGCTTTATTTCGCGCCAAGCATCGAGAATCAAACTGACCGGTCAGGGCCGTCTCTTGCGAAGAGGGGACCCCTCCCAGCCTCACTAACTTTTATAGAGGTAGTTTAGCCAGGCTATACACAGGTGGCCAATGAGATTGCAATACACAGAGAAAACTGCACAGTCATGCTAAGTCTGCCACACACAGAAAAAAAAAACTGCTAGGTAACACTTGGGTTGGCCAATTGAATTTCAATTTACCCTAGTAGATATATGCGCGCCCAACTGATTGGATGTCTTCACCTGGCCTGACCTGCCCTTGTATCTAGGCTTTGCAAGTAAGTTCCTCTGGGAGGGGCAGGGTCAATCTAAGTTTACTGCATAGGGTCAATCTAAGTTCACTACATAAACACAAAATGACTCCTTCTGGCCAACCAGGACCTTACACAAACAGACACTCAACTCCTCTGTTCCAAAGGCACCATGGGTTGAATTTGGTTCCCCCGGCTACAGACCCCCACCGGGAGGACCCTCCTAAACCATCTGACAGCACATTCCCACCAACCTGGGGCAAGGGGTTACAATGTTGAGTGGGGGCCTGGCTCCAGAGGTTGTTACCACCACTCTTGAGCCTGGAGAAACAGAGAGTCTTCAGCTCAACATTCTGCCCTGTAAAAATGAGCTGCAGTGCCTCACCACTGCCCTCAGTGCCAGCAGGCTGCATGGACTCCTCTTCTGGTGGGTTTCCCAATGCAGCTCGCCACTGCCTCCAGTGGTGGCAAGCAGCATTGCCACGCCTACCATGGTCTCTCCCACCACAGCTCACCACTCCCTCCAGTGGCGTGAATCGGCACTGCCAGGTCTTCCACAGACTCCTAATGCAGCTCACAAACTCTCCACAGGTCTAAAGCCACACTGGCACTGTTCCTCCGGATTGGGGACCTCTGGGCTACACCCCATGAGTCTGCCTGCCACCCAGAAGGAAACCACGCCATTTGAAGCTATGCAGAACCCTAGGAATGGAACAATGTGCATGCCTCCCTGAGGATATCCCGAACCTCAACACTCCCCCCAGTCGCAAACTCACAGCCTGACGTGCTTCCTGACCCCTGTGCTCAACTCAGCCCCCAGGGTTCTCACCTCAGCGCTGGAAGATCAGGCCTGGATACCCCACACCCTCACCCAAACCCTAGTTTGTGTTTTCAGGCTACCGTATCCAGAGACCTGGCCAACAAGCCCTCCAGACTGGGAACCCCTGAGCCACACCTAAGGACTCCACCTGCCATCCAGGAGGAAACCATTCCGTTTGGAGCTGCCCAGAACCCTCAGACCAGGAGATAACCGCATACATTCCTGAGGCCACCTTCACCACAGACGGCCCACATAACAACAAAACCCAGAAGCTGACATGCCGCTTGACCCCCATTCTCTACTCAGTCCATCAGGGAACCCACCTCAACACTGGCAGATTGGGTCTGCCATGCCCCTAGGCCCTAACCCTAACCCTACGTTGGCTTTTCCGGCTTCCGTCCCCAGAGAACTGGCTCCCAAACCCTCCAGGCTGGGGACACCTGAGCCACACCCCAGGACTCTGGCTGCCACCCAGGAAGAAACCGTGTCCATCAGAACTGCACAAAACGCTCAGAGCAGGAGAAAGCTGCATGCCCTCCTAAAGCCACCCCAAACATCAGAGGCCACCGGCCATAAAGCCGGATTCTGCCATAGTTCTGGACAAATGCCCTCCACTCAGCCCTGAGGGGGGGCCGCCTCAGCGCTGGCAGATCAGGCCTGTAATGCCCCTAGACCCTAAATCTAACCCTAGTTTGGGTTTTTAGGCTTCCATTCTGAGGGGCCTGGCTCCCAAACCCCTGGATACAGAACCCCTGAGTGACACTCCAGGACTTCATCAGACACGAGGTAGGAAACTGTGTGGTTTGGAGCTCCTCTGAACCCTCAGATGGGGAGAAAACTGCTTCCCCGTAAAGCCACCCCAACCATCAGCGGCCCGTCAACCATAAAGCCAGATTCTGCTGCGGTGCTGGACAAATACCCTGGGGGAGCCCACCTCAGTGTCAGCAGATCAGACCTGTAATGCCCCTAGGCCCTAACCCTAACCCTAGTTTGTGTTTTCAGGCTTCCATGCCCAGAGACCTGGCCAAAAACCCCTCCAGATTGGGAAACCCTGAGCCACATCTAAGGACTCAGCGAGCCATCCAGGAGGAAATCCTTTCTTTCGGAGCTTCCCAGAACCCTCAGACCTTGAGAGACCCGCATGCATTCCTGAGGCCACCCTCACTGCAGATGCTCCACATCACAATGAAACTCAGAGCTTGATATGCCGCTTAGACCCCATTCTTGACTCAGCCAATCAGGGAACTCGAGTCAGTCCCTGCAGATGGGGTCTGCCATGCCCCTAGGCCCTAACCCTAACCCTACATTGGTTTTTCAGGTTTCCATCCCCAGAGAACTGGCTCCCAAATCCTCCAGATTGGGGATACCTGATTCACACCCCAGGACTCTGGCTCCCACCAAAGAGGAAACCATGCCCACAGGGGCTGTGCAAAACCCTCAGAGCAGGAGAAACATGGATATCCCCCTATAGCCACACCAACCATCAGCGGCCCCCAGTAATAAAGCTGGATTCTGTCTCAGCGCTGGACAAATGCTCTCAACTCAGACCTGAGGGGAGCCCGCCTCAGTGCCCTCAGATCAGGTCTGCTATGAACCTAGGCGATGTACCTAAACTTGCATTGGGTTCCAAATTGGCCGGAACATCCCAGACGAATTCATTTCCTGTGGCACATGTCTGCAGGGCCTTCTCCTGGGCCTGGCCCAGGGACCCGAGTGTTCACAGCCCGAATCCTGGGAGAACGCCCTTGATGAGTCACGCACGCATGAGGATAAGGCCTCTTGGTTCTCACCCTCTAGGGCTACTACCCTAGTGCTGGCGATTCGGCTGTGCTATGTATGCCCTTGGGTCCAGGCTCTAACCTTCACCTGGTTTTTCAGTCTTCTTTCCCCAGGGGCCTTTCCCTCGAGCCCTCCAATTGGGGAACCCTGAGTCACACCCCATGAGTCCACCTGCCACCCAGGAGGAAATGGTGCCCTTTGGAGCTGCGGAAAACCCTCAGAGCGAGAGCAACCTTCATGCCCCCACTGAGGTCATCCCCAACTTTCAGCACCCAAGCAGCCCGAGACGTTGGAGGCGGATGCCCAGCCACAACCTCTCCCTCGACTCTGCTCCGGGAAAGCTCCCCTGCGCTGGGGCCCTCAGGTGGGCCGTGTCATCTCGGCGCGTTTTCCACATGGCAGCAACATGCCCTGAGTGAGAAATCGCTCTAGGCCATGGGGCACAGCGCGGTCTGAATGGCCACCCAATGTCTGCCAATTCTGAGGCCACCTCCAAATTCGGCAGCCACCCCTCACCACCAACCCAGAGCCTCATGCGCCGGGAGACCCTGTCCTCAACTCATACCCCCAGGGATCCCGCTTTAGCACCGGCAGATTGGGCCTGCCATGCCCCTAGGCCCTAACGCTAACTCCAGGTTGGGTTTTCAGGCTTCCATCCCAAGAGGCCTAGCTGCCAAGGCCTCCAGACTGGGGACCCCTGAGCCACACCCCAGGACTTTGCCTGCCACCCAGGAGGAAACCATGCCATGTGGAACTGCACAAAATCCTCAGAGTGGGAGAAACCTCCATGTCCCCCACCCAAGTTCACCCCCCCCCACCCTCGGCGCCCCAGCAGACCACCAACAGGGAGACTGTTGCTCAGCCTGAACTCCTCCCTCAACTCTGACCCCAGAAAGTTCACCTTAGCTGGGGCCCTCATGGGAGCCACATGTCCCAGGCCCACGTTCCCTGATGGTCGCAACTTGAACCTAGCTAGAAAGCACTCTGAACAGTGGATGCGAGTGTGGCCTGAACTGCTGCACAATTCCGGCCACTTCTCAACAGTTTTCTGCCCAAATCGAAATCGATTTGGGCAGGAAGCACGTGGGAATTGCCCGGAAGTCCCCAGCGAACTCCCTTCTGACTGCTCAGGCCTTCAGGGGAGCCACCTGACTCGAGGTCCAGAGTGGTTAAGATCCGAACCTGACAAGGCAATGTGAGATGGCAATGGCACCCCACGGCCACCGGAGGGCACTGCAGGGCAGAAAGCTGCCAACAAACATGCAGGGAGGAAGTCACTGTATACCTTAGGAAAGAAGACCCCCTTTCGGCCCACTGGTGTCCTTCCAGGCCTCATCCAGCAAAGAAGCCATGAGCCAGGGCACCCGGAGGAACCTGAAAACCCTCAGATGGGCTGGGCCTCCATGAAGCCAGAACTCTCCTGTCTCTTTTTGGGTACTAGACACTGCATTTTAGCTAGGGCCCAGGAAACGGGCTTTCCAAACTTGCATGTGAGTCACCCTGGGAACTGGTTAAACTATGAATTCTGATCCAGTGAGGCCTGAGACCCAGAATACTGGCTACTAGGGGTTTCGTCCTCTGGCAGGAGGCTAGGAGAGTTTTCTGTGGACAATCTGGGCAGGCCAAGAATTGGCATCAAGTGTCCCCTCAATGAATAGTTCAGCTAGCATGGCCCCCCTGTAAGTACAGAATTCCTAATCTCTGCAGTGCAGACTCCATTAGCAGAATGCTAAGAACTGCATATATATGAGGAAAGCCTAACAGGTGAAAATGAAAGAAACAGGGATAAAAAGCAACAATCCCCTTTTCTTCTTAAAGCATCAATATCCCCTGAAAGAAGAGCACACACAGCGCTTGGCTGCAGTGGGGAGGGGGATGGTGGGGGAGTGGGGGATGGGGAGGCAGTCCCATGCCCACTGACAGCCCAACTGGGTCCCACCTCAAGCCAGAGACCACCCCTGCCTCTCAGATTTTTGGCTCAGGGCCTTCTCCACTCCAACCCAGTCCCGTGCAGGCTCAGTCCAAGTGTGGGAGGGAAGAGGGCATCAACACACTGGGGTAATTCTCAGATCACAAGAGAAGAGACCCTGTGGATAAATGCCTCAGCCTCCTGTCTCTTTGCATGAACCAGGAGAAAACAGCACTGCAAACATACAGAGGTGCAAAATCTGGAGAATGGAGGGGCTCAGAGGAAGATTCGGCAGCCCCAGGGCCCTGTGCAGAAAGGGAAAGGCAGGCAGGGAGCAGGCACATGCCCCAGGCACACCATGAGATCTGAGGAGGGGGGCTCCCCACTGCCCACCTGAGCCAAGTGCGCTGCAGGAGGTGGTGGGCCGCTACTTCTGGAAGAGGTGTCAAATGAGACAGAAGGCACATATCCACGTGCATAAACATGGTCACGCACCTCATACACACACCGACGCCTGCACATACAATCTGCCTCCACATAAATACATACATCACACACACATGTGCACATACATGTCTCTGCCCTGGTCTGTCCTCTCAGGGTCTCTCCGGGTCCTTATATATTTGCAGTGTTTCCTCTAAGTCCGTCTGCCTGCCTCATCTTCTCCCCTTCTCCCGCACATTATTTAGTGAGTTCGCATTTGTAAATCGCTGAATGCCTAGCACAGCTGAGCGCTCGTTACCTGTTAGCTAGGATCGCTGGAGTTGGGTTTCTCCCTCACTCTGCTGCTGCGTGTCTCTCTGATGTCTCTGTCTGTTGCCCTCAATGCCTCTGTCTCTGTCTCTCCCTCCCATGGCTATCTCAATCTCTCCATGGCCACTCTTTCCCCTCTGCCTCTTGCTCTCTTCCTCTTTGTCCCTGTAGGTCTCTCTCCCTAACCCTCTCTCACCCAGTGACTCACTCCCTCCATCCTCAGTCTCTGCTCCCCAACTCGGGCCCTTTCCCCTCCAATCTAGGGATAAATCTCACCCTGAGCTGGACCCAGAACCTCAAGGACAGCCCTCCCTGCCTCTGTGTCTCCCAGACCATGCTCAGCTGCCTGAGGGCTGCTCTGTCCCTCATGCTCCTGGCTCTGGAGGCAGAGAGTGGATGTCATATGCATAAAATGAGGATGATAGGGAGATAAAAGAAGCTCACATCTGTTAGGTATTCAGCATCTGGCCCCAGGCAAGTGCCACAAGGCATTGGCCATTTCTAGGATCCTCTTGTCTTTAATTCAGCACACGGATGCTCCGCTGGGCATCCAGGGACCACGGAGTGGTTCATTCCGAGGTGGGGCTGGAGCGTGGGTTCCAGCTCTCAGAGCTGTGAGACCCTGGAGGAGGTCCGTGGGGGCTGGAGGAGCCCCTCTGAAGACCAGGGGAGAGCACGGAACCTGACCCTGATAGAGGGAATGAAGGCAATGAGATGGGCCCAGCAGGGTGGGGATGTCCCTGCAGTAGCCAGCACCATGCCGGCAGCTCCTGGCTCTTCTTCAGCAGCATTGCTGGTCACAGAGCGCCCCGCAGTGGCCATCACCCTCTCTCTCAGGACACACATGGTGTTCTGAAGGTAGAGCCCAGCGTCCTACTCCCGCCCCACACACCAAATACCAAAGAACAGTGTTGGCTCTGGAAGTTACTGAGCTGGCAAATGTGCTTATGGAATATGGCAAGAGTCTTAGAGTCCAATTTGCAAATCCACAGAAGCTGAGGATTCTGGGAACTTCTAGAAGACAGGGGTCCTCAAGACTGGCCCAGTTCCTTCCCAGATGTGGCCAGTGTCGTAAGAACCTGGTCTGGTTTTCAGATTCTTCTGAGGGAAGTGAGAACCTGGGTGGGGATGGGTCAGTAGCCCTGCCGGCCCCGCACACCTGGATGATGGTTGGTGGGCTCTTCAAGACATGCCAAGTGAGTCTCCGTCTGCTGCGGGGCCCTGAGCTCCACCTCAGAGGGACAGCGCGGGACAAGCGAAGGACATGTTGATGAAAACCCACTGTGAAGGCCTTGCCCTCCTGCACAGCTTGCTCTTCCACAGATGCTGGAATGGCTGCAGAGGGGCAGGAGTGACTCAGAGGGCAGAAGTCTTCCCTGGGAGAGGGTGACGAGGACACAGAAGGATGGCAGTCATCCACGGGGGAGACTGATGGGTGATTGTGCGAGTCTATGTGGAAGGGAAAGAGTGAGTTCTCCATCACTGTGGGGTGTGCAAGCAGAAGCTGAGAGCTCCTGTAGGACGGCAGAGAGGGGCTCCCGCAGCCCAACACACAGAGGGAAGTTGGTCTAGAAGAGGTCACTCCTGGGCTCCCCTTTAGTCCCAGACCGAGGGCGGGGGCGTGACATGGGTGTGGCTGTTGGTGTCTGGGAGGAGGCACAGCCAAGGGAAAGACTCAGGAGAGGGTAAGGAGCAGGGCCCACTGGGACAGATGGTGAATGCACCTGCAGTGGCTGTATGGGCCTGGAGGGATTTCCTAGGCAGAGATGTCAGGCAAGAGGTTGGGGGCTGGGAGCAGGGCCCAAGGGTGGGACTGTTAGTGTCCACAGAGGATCGGCTGTATTCAAAGGTGGTGGAAGTGGGCTGAGGTGAGGTGCCTGTCTCAGGGACGCACAGGCTCAGGAGGTAGGGAACTGGATTAGCACTGTGGGTCTGAATACCTAGGGTCCTGCAGGCCTTTGATGCTTCTTCCTTGGGAAGGGGAGGACCAGGAGTCAAGGAGGGTGAGACGCTTCTCTGTGGCTGTGGAGAAGGGTGGATCATGTTATTGGGAGCATGGAGGACTTCCTGGCAGAGGCGGCAGCAATTGGCCCGAGCCAAGACTTGTGTGCAGCAGGAAGTGGGGCACATGGGGGCGTTCCGGGAGGAAACATGGGCCTGGAACTAACTGCAGATGCCGATCCTGCCGGAGAGGCCAGCCCAGCTGAGCCCCAACCTGGACTACATGGCTACAGGAAGAGTGAGGGCACATCTGTAATTAAGTTAAGAAAGCCATTTCCCGCTGTTGTCCAATGACTGATACGCTGGAAAGAAAGCAAAGCAGTTTGCTTTGTAATGATAACTTTTGGATCTGAGGAAGGTGTCAGCTGTCATTTCTGCTGGCTGGCAAAATGCCATCCACCCCTACGGAATGACGGTGCCATTTTAGACCTCAAAAGGCATAACTGCTTGTTTTTCCTTCAATACCACAGAGGAAAGAAATAGACCGCAGCAGCAAAGGCAGAACTCATCTGGAAGTCCATTAAGAGAGCCTGCCGGCTGGCTTTTAGACAACCAAATAAAGTCTCTGACTCTTGCATGGCGCTTGGGGGGGGATGGGGGTGGGCAGGGGCACGCCAGGAATTCCAAAGGTGCTGGAGAAGAGTATCAGGGATGGAGCCCGTGCAGTGCCCACCCTCCCCAAGAGCTGGCAGGAACAGGGAGCCCCAGAGCAGCAGGAGGGACTCTTAAAGACCATGGAGTCCAACCCTGCCCAGAATGACTGATGGGAAAACTGGGTCTAAGAGGGCTTGGAGCTTAGTGGTAACCCCGAGTGCTGCAATGTCAGATTAGGAGCCCGGAGGTGGCCAGCTGCACCACACAGGAGTTGGTGGCCATGGGCGGAGTCAGCCCGCCCAGGCCAGCAGGTGGTATAGGTGTGTGTTGCACAGCGCTCCTGCAAGGACCCCATCTCAGTGCTTCTTCCACATGGGGGAAGACTTCACCCTCTTCCAAGGCTTGGGGTGGAAGAGGGGGTGCGTGTAAAGGAAGATAGGAGGACCGGGTCCTGAAGGCCTCCAGCAATGTGCTCATTAGGTCTCAGGCTCTTTCCTTGCCTCAGTTTCCCCACTCACCCCAAAAACAGCAAGGAGAGGCCTGAAGCTGGAAAGCAAAAGAGTCTGGATTTGGTCAGAAATGGGGTGCTGTGTTAGAAGCAGCTGTCCAGTGTCTGCTTGGGCTGGAGCATCCATTCCCTTGAAGATCTTTGTTGCCCTTATACTTGCTGCTTTTGGGGATCCTCATTCTGTGGCTGGCTCTCTGCTCCTTCTTTCACTCACCTCTTATCCCCACTGTTTCAAGAGAGCAGATCTATGTAGGAGAAAGTGCCTAATTCCCATGGAGAGGTGGTGTGGACAGTACCCACTCAGATGGAAACATGACTGAGCAGCCTTGGGAAGCCTCAGTTTGTTTTCGGGGAACAGAGAAGACTATGACTGATCTACATGGAGTGAAGACATGCTGGCATTGAAGGGGTTGATGCGACATGGCTTCAAAAAGGAAAAATAAATGGGCTCACATCCGCCTTGAGCCATGGGATTTACAAACAAGGCTGTGTGGGGAGCTCTACTAAGCCCCAGCAATCATTTAGCTATCTGGAACTGTCCGTTCTGCACCAGCCCTTCCCACCAGACCGCATGCTCCACAAGACTTAATCTATCCTGAGCTCCTGGCACATGCTAGGTGTTTGGCAAGTAACTGCCAGGTGATTCAAACTATCTCCATTTTACAGATATTAGAGCTGAGGCTCAGAGAAGTTAAGGAAGCTTCCTAGGACCACACAGTAAATAAGTGGCAGGCTGGGATTCTACCCTACAGCCACACCATCACACCTTCAAAGCAGGACAGGGTGATGGTAAAAGTGCAGGTGACTCAGGGGCTCGGCACCCTGAGCGTGTTCCATACACCAGCGTGGAGCAGCCAGGAAGACAGCTTCCAGAGTCTGCATAGCTCCACAGACAGACAGGAAGACCCAGCTTTGAATCCCAGTCCTGCTGTGCAAGCATCGCAAGTGAGCTATTGGTTTCTGAATCTATAAAATGCAGGTGATCATAAAATCACTTCCCCCCACCAGACACCAGTCAGGTGTCTGTACAAGTGCCTTGCAGGTAGAGGGAACAGCCAGTCATAAAGGCTGTGAGATGGGAGAGTGACTGGCAAGTTCCAGGAATCATGTGTAAACGTGCACAGATATGTGTGTATGTGGTTCACGCAGGCATGTGTGTGTGCATATGCATACGGGATGTGTAAGCTTTTCTTTGGCATGTGTCTGTGAGTGTTGTTTGTGCAAGGATCTGTGTGCACACACGCACACAGGGGATGTGTGTGACTGCGGGTGTGTGTGAGTGAGTGCCTGCATGTGTGGTGAGCCTCGTGGGCCACTGTAAGTCTCAGGCTCTTCCTCCAAGGGAGGTGGAAGTCATTCGAGGCACCTGGCATGGGAGAAACACCATCGGACGTAACCTTCAAGACCTACGCAAGGAGGCGACAGTGAAAGCAGCTCCCCGGGGACTTGGAGCCTCTAGGCTCTGGTTCCAGCCCCAGCACCACCCCCAACAGGGCCTAGGACTGCAGGGTGGCAAAGAGATGGGGCTGGGATGGCAGCAGAGAAAGAAGTGGTTGGGGTCCCCCTGCCCCCAGACCATTTCTTGGGTGTGTTACTGTGGGAGAATAGTCGAGTAGGGCCTCACCAGAGAGCAGAATCACGCTCAGGCAGGGCCTCAGCTCAGAGGGCTTTATAAATAATGCCCTGAATAATTAAAAAGAGACTGTCTGCTCCCCCTCCTCCTGCCTCCGGGGAGGGATATTCATCTGCAAATAAATTAAAACCCAATCCAGCGATTTGCATGACTCCAGCTCTGGGGCTGCTAGTAAGCAGGTCCCTTGAAGATGCCATGTGCACCAGAGTGCAGGGATTCGAATTCGCTGCTCCAGGTGCAGCCCCTCTGGGGTGTCTGCTCTTCTGGGGGCAGAGGCTCTGTCTGCTCTGTGCTAGGGCACAGAGCACCTCCACGCAATTGAGGACCGAGGTCCGGAGGCCCGCGTTCATCACTGAGTCATGTTTCCATCTGAGTGGGTACTGTCCACACCAGCTACTCAGGGTCTCTCGGGCTCCTTTGACCGACTGAGCAGCCTTGGGAAGCCTCAGTTTGTTTTCAGGGAACAGAGAAGACTATGACTGATCTACATGGAGTGAAGACATGCTGGCATTGAAGGGGTTGATGCGACATGGCTTCAAAAAGGAAAAATAAATGGATATGCAAATTCAAGGTAGAATTACATTATGCAACCTAAAAATATCAGCAGACACCAGGCTGAGCCATGCTTCTGTAGAGCCAAGAAAACCTCAGAAGTCCCAAATGTATTGCCCACAGCCATCACAGGATGCTAACCCCACAGTGTGGGTCCCAAGCTTGTGACCTCCTCTAAACGTGATCACCTCCCAAATGCCCCACTCCTAATACCATCATGGGGGTGGGTGAGGCCACAAACACAGGAATCCATTGCTAGCAGTGTGTGCACAATCTTTCCTTACCCTCTGGCTCTCTCATACCGGAGTTTCCACAGAAGTTAAATGTGAGTAGAGTTTTGAAGGGCAGTAAGGTCCCGCTGTATCTGTCCTTCTCCACAGAGCTATCATTCTGTCCCCAGGGGGCGCACCCCTCCACTTAGGTTAGAGGAAATCCCTCACCACTCCCAGGGCTCATCTCTGCCTTGGTGGATGGGACCACCTCCTGCAACTGGAATGGGGGCCGGGTGGGGATGGCAAGAGGCCTGGTTTCTATGCCCCTGGGATAGGTCTCCCCACTCAGGGCTCACACAAAGAGAAGGTGGCAGGGAACATGTTCATGGTTCCCCATGTAAAAGGCAGAACAAAAAGACAAAAAACTGTTGAGTGCAACATAGGGCCACCCCGACCTTGGCTCCCAGGCACACAGCACAGGTGTTCCCTATGCCTCCACTGGAGGCAGCAAAAAATAGCACTGGGACAGCTCACCTGCCAGGAAGGAGCATGGACAACAGCCAGGGAGCCACGGAGTGGGCTGGCAGCTGCACAGCTAAGCCCCTTGGGAAACTGGCAGAGAAACCATCCCAGAGAGATCACGGGGCTGGTCAGAGGTGGCTGAAATCTGAGCTTCCTCTCACTGTCCCACTGACTTTCTCTGCTGAGTAAGAAAATGTCAGCAGGATACAGCTGAGCACCCCTGGTCCAGCATGGCCTGAACACTCAAGAAGGCTCGTTGGAGGCTGAATGTCTACATGGGTGGATGCATCAATAGACAGGAGGGAAAGAGGGAAGGAAGCAGGGAAGAGTGGACAGATGATGGATGGATGGATGGACAGATGGATGGATGGACGGATGGATGGACAGATGGGCAGATGGATGGATGGACGGGTGGACGGATGGATGGGTAGATGGCTGGGAGACTGGGCACTCTCATCTGAAAGGGTAAGATCAGTGCATGACTACATCCTCTCACCTTGACACTGGCCAGAACAGCATGAGAGCTGGGAGGGGGTCCATGAATACCTGTTCATTCATTTAAGGCAGTGTAAGAAGTTATCCCAAGTATGGCCTCAGGAGTCAGCCTGGCCAGACACTTCTACACTCTGATTTGCTCGCTCTATCCTGTAGGGAAAGTTATGACACCTTCCTGAGTCTCAATTTCCTCGTTTGTAAAATGGGGATAATGAGAATCCAACTTACCGGTGCTCACAAGGACTGAATGAGGGTATTCGCATAAAATGCTTAGCACAGTGCTTGTCATATAGGAAGAACTAAAAAACAATATCACTAGTTATTACATATTATTAATTTCATGGTTATTTATGCCCTTTCTTTATTTGTAATAGCAAGATAACTGTGACAACTCTTCTCAGTGTAAAAGCCGATGGCCTTATTGTAGCCCACAGGACCTCGTATGACCTTGCTTGGTATCTTCACTGGTCCCATCTGTCTCCCCCCTTGATCAAAATGCACTTACTCCTTTGTGCCTCCGATATGCCACATGTGTCCTTCCCCAGACCCTTGTCTCCTGTTCTCAGTTCTCTGCCAGGCTCTTCCCGGCTCTTCCCCGAAAGAGCCCATGGCTCAGTCCCTCACCTCCTGCTCCAATGAGGAGCCTGCTCCAATGTCCCCTTCTCAGTGAGACCTGCCCTCACTGCTTTGAAAACTGCACCATCCTGCCCCATCTGGGGCACCTTCAGTCTCCCTCCCCTCCTCCATTTCACCCCATAGCACCTACCTCCTTGTAACTTACTGTGCACTTGAATTAATCAACCCATTTTCCCCTCCCCCTCACAACAGAATCTCAAATCCACGAGGGTAGCAATGTCTACCTCCTCTCTTCCCTGGAGCTACAACGGAGCCTGGCACATAGTAGGCACTCAAAAAACAGTAGCTGAATAAACAAATGAAGTGGTACAAGGGTGAGCTAAGCCTTAAAACCTGTGCCCCCAAAGTCCAGTGATCTGAGTCAGAAGGAGACAGATGTCCAAAGGGAGGGAGAAACAGTTTTCAGGAGCCTAAAGAAGGCATCATGAAGGTGATGTGGCTTTTGCCCCATACCTTGGAGGGTGGGAAGGATATGCTTAGGTCCAGGATGGGGAGGAGGGCATTCCAAGCTGGGGTTGACATCAACCAAGGCCCTGAACAGAAGAGGAAGAAGCTCAGGGGCCTGGAGCACAGGGATCCCCCAAGCCAGGCCAGCCCTGGAGGAGTGCCAGGAAAGAAGTGCAGTAGGCCGCGGGGCCACAAGCCAAGGTTTTGCACAGACTGTAGGAGAGGGTGTAGGTCAAAGGCAGCCCTGAGGAGTCCCATCCCAACTAAGAAGCCAGACCCCAGGGAGACAGAATGAGCTTTCTCATCAGAGCTGCGGGAAGGATGGATTGCCTTCCCTGAGGAGGCTCAGAAGTGAACATTACCACCAGCCCCCTTCTGTACCTCGCTGCAGAAACTACACATTCTTGGCCCATGCTGGACAAAAGTGGGAAGGCAGAAAACTCACTAGGGTGATTGAAGCCCTTCACTCTAGATGAATTACACCTCTAAGTGGCCCCCCGTCCACCCTGCCTGCCATGATGCCGCCCCCTTTGAGCAGGAACCAGAGGAAGCTGCTGATTAGAAGGTGGCTTGACTGCTGGATCCAGCCCCACTTGGCTCTCACAGGTCTGAGTTTGACAAGGACTGATGGGATGGGGGGACAGTGCATGGCCACTGGTGGTGGGGAGGCAGTGAGCACTCAAGGGCAGCCAGAATGAGCTTCAACTCTGGAGTCAGATGGAGGTTCCAGGGTCAGAACCTGGCTCTGCCACTTCCCAGAGCTGGGCAATGCCTTCAATGTCTCTGAGTCCTATTTTCTACTGGGAGTAGGGGGAACCTGTCCCAGACTAGGCCACACTGACACCCCAGAGTTTGCAACTGGAACTCACAAAAACCGGAGGTAGTTGAAGTTGGGGTGCTGAGGATGCCATCCTGGAACAGCCTCATGGAGTCCATAAACAGAAGAAAAGAAACAGAGGAAGCAGGCATACTAGGGAAACCATGGTGGCCCCCAGGAAAGCCGGGGGAGCCAGCCTAAGTTTTGTGTGGTTCCCCAATCCAGGCCTTCCCTCTGCTGCATTTCCTGACCCTGGGTTCACTGAGATACCCCTGTAAGACCTCTCCTTATAATCCATTCTCCTTTCCTCAGTCTGATTTGAGGCAATGTCAATTTCCTGGTAGACTGTGTTTCCAGAGACCACAACAATCTCTCCCAGACCACAAACTCTTTGGCAATGCGCCCTGGCCACCCCCTGCCTCCCATCCAAGGGGTGATGTCTGTTTCCCCCTCCAGACCCTGCAACTGGACGGTTTAGTCAACAGGATGATGGGTTTAGTCAATAGCACAAAACATCAATGAAACTCAGGGGCTTCTAGGTACCAGAATTAACACCAGACAGGTTTCCACTCTCGCATCCTGGAGGCAACCAGCTTTCAGGTAAAAACTGTCACTACCCAGAGGCCACAGTGCTGCAAGGAAGCCTGATCTAAACCACTTGGAGAGGCCCCAGAGAGATGCCCAGCCCAGTCCAGTCTCCAGACATATGAATGAAGAAGCCTTTTTGAATATTCTAGCCCCAGCAGACAGCTCATGGAGTTGACCATTGACAACTGAGCTGTCTCCATTGAACCCTCTCCAAATTATAAAGCCTGAGCAAACAAATGACTGTGCGTGTTTTAACCATTACACTTTGGGGTATTTTATTATGCAGTAATAAATCACTGAAACATTGCAACCTAAAACCATAATCCTCACCACTCCCATCCACTGGGTTCCTGATAGCAACAGCTCTGACAGTGAGAGACATCCAGTTAGGGTGAGACCCCATGCACTCAGAAGACTTTGGGTTTCCATCTCAGCCTCATCTCTGATTGGCTGTGTGACTCTATTGTCCTAAGTGTCTGAAGGGCCTTCCTCACCCTGCACCCTACCCAGGTCCCTTGAGCATTGCTCCTGGACCAGCCCAGTGATCTGGAACCTCACAGAACAATCTTCCCTGATCCATACACATTACTCTCCCCCTCCTCCAGCAGATCTTTACCAAAGACCTAATTCGTTCAATGAGCACTTTCTCTACAAATGGCCAATAACTGTATGAAAATATGCTCAGCCTCATGAGTAATCAGGGAAATGCAAATTAAAGCAGGAATGCGATTCACCTTCCTGTTTATCAGGTTGGCAAAATGAAGATTGATCATAACTGCTTACACAGAGGGGTAGGGCATATCGGAGGTCTCAGGTGCTGGGAAACAAGCAATCTGCAAGGCATTTTAGGAGCATATACTAAAATACAAAATGCCTGTGGGGCACCTGTGTGGCTCAATTGGTTAAGCATCTGCCTTTGGCTCAGGGCATGATCCTGGGGTCCTGGGATCAAGCCCCACATCAGGCTCCCTGCTCAGTGGGAAGCCTGCTTCTCCCTCTCCTGCTGCTGCTCCCTCTGTTTGTGCTCACTCTTTCTTTCTCTCTGTCAAATGAATAAGAAAAATCTTAAAAAAATAAAATACAGAATGCCTGTGTCCTCCAATTTAGTAATCCCACTTCTGAGTGTACCTCAGAGAAATATTTACACGTTAGAGAAGGAAGCATGTGCAAAAATGTTCTCTGCAACATTGTTAGTAGCTGTGAAACTATGGAACGAACCACACTCCCATTAGCAAGAGTGGTGTGTCCTTGCTCTACTACACCAGGCCGCCATTACTGTAAGTGGTATTTTATACCAAAATCACACTATAATATAAAAAATACACATAGATAATGTATGTAAGTGACACACAGCACCAAAGTGCTGGCACTAGAAGGTCTCTAAGATGTATTGTCCAGTGAAAGAGCATGTTCCCAGTATTTTATTTGTGTAAACAACTCATGAAATAGAAAAATTCACTGTAAAGGCAAAATTTAGGGTATGGAAAGGAACTCAGGAAACATAGGAAGTATTCTGTGGGGACATGGATGATGTTGGGAATGTTTGTCTTACTTTCATTTTTTGAATAACGCATTTGTATTTCTTATGCTTTCATATATAATTTTTAAAGTAAACACTTATGAATACTCATGGATGCTTCCAAGTTGTTGGGGGCAGCTGCTGGGGTTCAGGCTGAAGAGAGACCTGGAATAGGAGGCTCAGATCTGGGGCTGGAGAAGCACAGGAGTGGGGAGATCACTTTGAGCTGGAATTGATGAGGGAACAGAAGGCTAGCTGAGGACAAAGCAAAAGCTGACACCCTACATTTTGAAGTCAAGATGGCAGAGGAGTAGCAGACTGAGATGACATCAGGTCGCAGAAGTTCAGCCTGATAGTTATCAAACCATTCTGAACACCTACAAACCCAACAGGAGATCAAAGAGAAGAAGATCAGCAATTCTAGAAACAGAAAATTGACCACTTTCTGAAAGGTAGGAAATGTGGAGAAGTGAATCCGAAACAACGAGAAGATAGACTGCAGCGGGGAAGGGTAGCTCCCAGCAAGTGGTGGAGCAATGGAGCACAAAATCAACTTTTCAAAGTCTGTTCCACTGATAGGCATTGTTCCAGAGGCTAAGCGGGAGTGGAGCCCTTGTGGGGACAATGTGGTCTCAGGTCCCACAGAATCACAGAAGGAATCGGGGGTGTCTGAGTGTAGCAGAGTTTTCAGGTATCTGAGCGGGAAAGCCAACTACAGAGATGGAGCCAAGGAGTGAGCTCTCAGCTCAGGGTTACCTTAAACCATGATCCACGGCACAGTCGGGTCACTGCTCTTTGAACAGGGACCCCACAAGTGGCAGATCCAGAGAGACCTACCTTCACCCGCCAGAAAAGCAGAGCACCAGGGATCTGCTGGGTTTGGAGACTCCAGGTGGGGCCATGCGCCAGAGAAAGAAACACTTGATTACAGGCCCGATGAGCCCGGAGCACGGAGCACAGCCAGAGACCAGGGAGACTGGAGTGATAGACCAATTTTCTCTGAGGTCGCATTGAGGAGGGGGCCCCAAGCTCTCAGCTTCTCTGAGCCAGAGATTGGGAGGCCGCCATTTTCATTCCCAGACTTCAGAGCTCTATGGAAAGCATTCAGGGAACAAAAGCTCCCAAGAGTGAACCTGAGTAGATTACTTAGCCTGGCCCCTGGCAAGGGAAGTGCAATTCCGCCTCCGGCAAAGACACTTCAGAATCACTGCAACAGACCCCTCCCCCAGAAGGTCAGCAAGAACATCCAGCCAAGACCAAGCTCACTGATCAAGGAAAATAGCAGAATTCCAGAGGAGGAGAAAGCAAAGCATGGAATTCATGGCTTTCTCCCCAAGATTCTTTCTCCCCAAGAATCTTTAGAAAGATTCCAACTTTCTTTTGCAAAGTTAATTAATTTTTTTTAATTTTATTTTTTTCTTATTCTAATTTTTTAAACTTTCCCTCTTTCCTCTTTTAACTTTTTAAACTAGTTTATCTTAACAATACCTTCCTAAAAAGTATATATATTTTTAAACCTTCATTATTGTAGTCACATTTTATCCTTCATTGTATCTAACTTTATTTTTTGTATACATAAAGGGTTTTTCCTATAAAAAATTTTGGGATACAATTTCTTCCAGTAGATCAAAATATCCCTAAATCTAGTACAGGGCTTTGTTCTAGTCTCCAGCCTGAACAAATTCTCTCCACTTTATTTTTCTAACCAATTCATCTTATCAATTCCTTTTTTAGATTTTTTTTAATTTTCATATTTACAGTCATATTCCACCCCTTCATTATGTTTACTCTTATTTTGGTATATATATAAGTTTTTCTTTCTTTAAAATTTTGGAAGGTCGTTTCTTCTAAGAGACCAAAATACACCCAAAATCAAGTGGGTGAATCTGTTCTACTCACCAGTTTTATGTATATATATATATATAAATATTGTATATATAAATATATATTATATATATATTTATATATTTATATAAGAAATTTAAAAAATTTATATATATATGTATATATATGTATATATATACACATATATATATTTATATATATATTTATATATATATATATATACACATATATATATCTGTATATATATATATATCT
>NC_081560.1:45534192-45549801 GCF_022355385.1 Mustela nigripes
TTTCTCCCCCTGATTTGGGGTCTCTTCTGATTTGGTTAGCATACATTTTTCTGGGGTCTTTGCCATCCTTTTAGTATTTTATTCTCTTGTTCATATATTCTTATCTGGATAAAATGAAGAAGCAGAAAAACTCACCACACACACACACACACAAACAAAACAAAACAAAACAAGAGGCAGTACCAAAGGCTAGAGACCTAATCAATACAGACATTGATAATATGTCAGATCTAGAGTTCAGAATGACAATTCTCAAGGTGCTAGCTGGGCTCAAAAAAGGCATGCAAGATATTAGAGAAACCCTGTCTGGAGAAATAAAAGCCCTTTCTGGAGAAATAAAAGAACTAAAATCTAACCAAGCTGAAATAAAAAAAGCTATTAGTGAGGTGCAATCAAAAATAGAGGTTCTTACTGCTAAGATAAATGAGGCAGAAGAGATAACTAGTGATATAGAAGACCAAATGATGGAGAATATGGAAGCTGAGCAAAAAAGAAACAAACAATTACTGGACTATGATGGGAAATTTTGAGAGATAAGTGATAACATAAGATGAAACAATATTAGAATAATTGGGATTCCAGAAGAAGAAGGGGGAGGGCAGAAGGTATATTGGAGTGAATTATAGCAGAGAATTTCCCTAATATGGCAAAGGGAACAAGTATCAAAATCCAAGAGGCACAGAGAAACCCCCCTCAAAATCATACCCCATCATCAAATAGTAAAACTTACAAGTCTTAGTAACAAAGAGAAAATCCTGAGAGCAGCTCAGACAAGAAGTCCATAACATACAATGGTAAAAATATTAGATTGACAACAGACTTATCCACAGAGACCTGGCAGACCAGAAAGAACTAGCATGATATATTCAGAGCACTAAATGAGAAAAATATGCAGCCAAGAATACTATATCCAGCTAGGCTATCATCAAAAATAGAATGATAGACTTAAAAGCTTCCAGGACAAACAAAAACTAAAAGAATTTGTAAACACCAAACCAGCCCTACAGGAAATATTGAAATAAAAGCAAAGAGAGAGCCTAAAATTAGTAGACCAGAAAGAAATATACAGTAGCAGTCACTGTACAGGCAATACAATGGCACTAAATTCATATCCTTCAGTAGTTATCCTGAATATGAATGGGCTAAATGTCCCAATCAAAAGAACACAGCATATCACAATGGATTAAAAAAAAACAAAACCCATCAATATGCTATCTACCAGAAATTCATTTTAGATGCAAAGACACCTCCGAATTTAAAGTGAGGGGGTGGAAAACAATTTATCATGCTAATGAACATCAAAAGGAAGCTAGGATGGCAATCCTTATATCAGATAAATTAGATTTAAAGCCAAAGACTATAATAAGAGATGAGGAAGGACACTATATTATACTCAAAGGGTCTGTCCAACAAGAATATCTAACAATTTTAAATATCTATGCCCCTAACATGGGAGCAGCCAACTATATAAACCAATTAACAACAAAATCAAAGAATCACATTTGACAGTAATACAATAATAGTAGGGGACTTTAACACCCCCCTCACTGAAATGGACAGATATTCCAATCAAAAGATCAAAAAGGAAATAAAGGCCTCTAATGACACACTGAACCAGATATATTCAGAACATTTCATCCCAAAGCAACAGAATACACATTCTTCTCCAGTGCACATGGCACATTCTCCAGAATAGATCACATCCTGGGTCACAAATCAGGTATCAACCAGCACCAAAAGATTGGGATCATTCCCTGCATGTTTTCAGACCACAATGCTCTAAAGCTAGAACTCAATCACAAGAGGAAAGTTGGAAAGAACTCAAATACATGGAGACTAAAGAGCATCCTACTAAAGAATGAATGGGTCAACAAGGAAATTAAAGAAGAACTGAAAAAATTCATGGAAACAAATGATAATGAAAACACAACTGTTCAAAGTCTGTGAAACACAGCAAAGACAGTCCTGAGAGAAAAGTATATAGTGATACAAGCCTTTCTCAACAAACAAGAATGTCTCAAGTACACAACCTAACCCTACACCTAAAGGAGCTGGAGAATGAACGGCAAAGAAAGCCTAAACCCAGCAGGAGAGAGAAATAATAAAGATCCGAGCAGAAATCAATTAAATAGGAACCCAAAAAACCAGTAGAAAAAAAAATCAATGAAACTAGGAGCTGGTTCTTTGAAAGAATTAATAAGACGAATAAACCCCAAGCCAGACTTATCAAAAAGAAAAGATAAAGAACCCAAATGAATAAAATCATGAATGAAAGAGGAGAGATCATAACCAACACCAAAGAAATACAAACAATTATAAGAACATATTATGAGCAACTATATGTCAGCAAATTTGACAATCTGGAAGAAATGGATACATTCCTAGAGACATATAAACTACCAAAACTGAACCAGGAAGAAATAGAAAAGCTGAACAGACCCATAACCAGTAAGGAGATTGAAGCAGTCATCAAAAGTCACCCCCCCAAAAACAAAACAAAACAAAACAAAACAAGAACCTTGGGCCAGACGGCTTCCCAGGGGAATTCTACCATACATTTAAAGAAGAATTAATACCTATTCTCCTGAAACTGTTTTTAAAAATAGAAATGGGAGCGCCTGCGTGGCTCAGTGGGTTAAGCCTCTGCCTTTGGCTTGGGTCATGATCTCAGGGTCCTGGGATCGAGCCCCACTTCGGGCTCTCTGCTCAGCGGGGAGCCTGCTTCTCCCTCTCTTCTTTATGCCTGCCTCTCTGCCTACTTGTGATCTCTAGCTGTCAAATAAATAAATAAAATCTTTTTTAAAAAAATAGAAATGGAAGGAAAACTGCCAAACTCATTTTATGAAGTCAGCATTACCTTGATCCCAAAACCAGACAAAGACCCCATCAAAAAAGAGAATTACCAATATCCTTGAAGAACATGGATGCAAAAATTCTCACCAAAATACTAGCCAATAGGATCCAACAGTATATTAAAAGGATCGTTCACCACAACCAAGTGGGATTTATTCCAGGGCTGCAAGGTTGGTCCAACATCCACAAATCAATGTGATACAATACATTAATAAAAGAAAGAACAAGTACTATATGATACTCTCAACAGATGCTGAAAAAGCATTTGACAAATTATAGCATCCTTTCTTGATCAAAACTCTTCAAAGTGTAGGGATAGAGGGTACATACCTCAATATCATCAAAGCCATCTATGAAAAACCCACAGAAAATATCATCCTTGATGGAGAAAACCTGAGAGCTTTTCGCTAAGGTCAGGAACACAGCAGGGATGTCCATTATCACTGACACTGCTATTCAGCGTAGTACTAGAAGTCCCAGCCTCAGCCATCAGACAACATAAGGAAATTAAAGGCATCCAAATCAGCAAAGAAGAAGTCAAACTCTCACTCTCACTCTTTGCAGGTGATATGATACTTTATGTGGAAAACCCAGAAGACTCCACTCCAAATCTGCTAGAACTTGTACAGGAATTCAGTAAAGTGTCAGGATATAAAATCAATGCACAAAAATCAGTTGCATTTCTATACACCAACAACAAGACAGAAGAAAGAGAAATTAAGGAGTCAAGCCCATTTACAATTGCACCCAAAACCATAAGATACCTAGGAATAAACCTAACCAAAGAGGCAAAGAATCTGTACTCAGAAAACTATAAAGTACTCATGAAAGAAAGTGAGGAAGACACAAAGAAATAGAAAAATGTTCCATGCTCATGGATTGTAAGAACAAATATTGTGAAAATGTCTATGCTACCTAAAGCAATCTACACATTTAATGCAATCCCTATCAAAATACCAACAATTTTTTCAAAGAAATGGAACAAATAATCTTAAAATTTATATGAAAAAAAGACCTCAAATAGCCAGAAGAATGTTGAAAAAGAAAGTTAAAGTTGGTGGAATCACAATTCCAGACTTCAAGCTCTATTACAAAGCTGTCATCACCAAGACAGTATGGTACTGGCACAAAAAGGGACACATAGATCAATGGAACAGAATAGAGAGCCCAGAAATAGACCCTCAACTCTATGGTCAACTAATCTTTGACAAAGCAGGAAAGAATGTCCAATGGAAAAAAGACAGTCTCTTTAACAAATGGTGTTGGGAAAATTGGACAGCCACATGCTGTCCATGAAAAATGAAACTGGACCATTTCCTTACACCACACACAAAAATAGACTCCAAATGGATGAACAACCCCAATGTGAGACAGGAATCCATCAAAATCCTTGAGGAGAACACAGGCAGAAACCTTCTTGACCTCAGCTGCAGCAACTTCTTCCTGGAAACATCACCAAAGACAAGGGAAGCAAGGGCATAAATGAACTATTGGGACTTCATCAAGATCAAAAGCTTTTGCACAGCAAAGGAAACAGTCAACAAAACCAAAAGACAACCGACAGAATGGGAGAAGATATTTGCAAATGACATATCAGATAAAGGGCTAGTATCCAAAATCTATAAAGAACTTATTAAACTCAACACCCAAAGAACAAATAATCCAATCAAGAAATGGGCAGAGGATATGAACAGACATTTTTGCAAGGAAGACATCCAGATGGCCAACAGACCCATGAAAAAGTGCACCACATCACTCAGCATCAGGGAAATACAAATCAAAACCACAATGAGATATCACCTCGCTCCAGTAAGAATGGCTAAAATTAACAAGTCAGGAAACGACAGATGTTGGAAAGGATATGGAGAAAGGGGAACCCTCCTACACTGTTGGTGGGAATGCAATCTGGTGCAGCCACTCTGGAAAACAGCATGGAAGTTCCTCAAAAAGTTGAAAATAGAGCTATCCTACAACCCAGCAATCGCACTACTGGGTATTTACCCTAAAGATACAAATGTAGTGGTCTGAAGGTGGATGTGCACCCGAATGTTTATAGAAGCAATGTACACAAGAGCCACACTATGGAAAGAACCTAGATGTCCATCAACAGATGAATGGATAAGGAAGATGTGGTGTATATATACAATGGAATACCATGCAGCCATCGAAAAAAATGAAATCTTGCCATTTGCAACAGACATGGATGGAACCAGATATTATGGTGAGCTAAATAAGTCAATCATAGAAAGACAATTATCATATGATTTCCCTGATATGAGGAATTTGAGAGGCAAAGTGGGGGGTTTGGGGTATAGGAAAGGAATAAATGAAACAAGATGGGATCGGGAGGGAGACAAACTATAAGAGACTCTAAATCTCACAAAACAAACTGAAGGTTGTTGGGGGGAGGGAGGGAGGGAGAGGGTGGTTGGGTTATGGACATTGGGGAGAGTATGTGCTATGGTGAGTGCTGTGAAGTGTGTAAGTCTGACGATTCACAGACCTGTACCCCTGGGGCAAATAATACATTATATGTTAATTTAAAAAATCAATAGTATTTTTTAAAAAATTTTAAAACCTGACACCCTGAAACCTTCCCCCACCCTCACTCCTGGGTAGGACTTATGTGACATTCTTTAGGAATCTCCCAACTATCTTAATGTTAATACCTTGCTAAGAAGGGAAAAACTACCTTGACAATGGCAAGGCCTCTGGTATCTGGTATCTTTGTAAGTCCTCTTTAGCATAGGAAAGTTCTATTGAAACCTCCTTTGTCCTTAGGAGGGGGGTTTGGGGTATAGGAAAGGAATAAATGAAACAAGATGGGATCGAGAGGGAGACAAACTATAAGAGACTCTTAACCAAGAGTCCCCCAACCCCATCTCACATAACTGTCACCCCTCACAACCTGAGGGCAGCAGCACTTTTCTGCCCATGGGTCCTGAACCCATGCTTTAATAAACCACCATTTTGCACCAAAGATGTCTCAAGAATTCTTTCTTGGTCATCGGCTCTGGACTCCACCCCCACTGAACCTCACCTATATTTTAAAACTTCATCAGAATGGTCAAGGAGGGCAGCCTGGAGGAGGGATCCCTCCAAGGCTGGTGAGACCTGAGTGGATGAAGAGGAGGAGCTGTCCCAGAAGCCCCTGGGAAGCTGCACAGGGAACTTCTGGCCCAAGTAGGAAATGGGGCTGGGGAAGCTGGGAGAGTCAGTCCTGCCCCCAGCCTCTCCTGTGCTGTGATTTCTCTGGCTGCTGAAACGTCCTGGTTGTTCTGCCTGTGATGTTGGGGACTAGGATGCAGGAGAGCAGAGACGGGGGGCTTGACGGGTCCCCATTGCTCGAGTCCCAGGACCACACACACACACACACACACACAGCCTCTTCTGTCCCACAAGAAGACTTCACATTCATCCTCATGGCTCCCTGTTGGTTCATGCTATTTTGCATAGTCTTTATTAAATCACACATCCATTTTCTACCTATGTGCCTATGGGCCCAGCACTCTGTCTCAGCCACCTGCTCTCCTTTAGTGGCCAAAGTCACTAGAGCTGAAATGGCCCTCAGAGTTCATCTAGCCCAAACTTCACCCATACAGATACCAGGAGGAGGGTGACTTGCTCAGAGACACTCAGGGGGCCAGAACCAGGAGGAGGAAGGTGCCGGCCCACCCTCCAACCCCCCTCCCCACCCCTCCCCTCCATCTGCTTCTTCCCTGCAACTTTCCCAGCCCCCACATTACACCTACGTGCAGAGAGAGATCAAAACACTTGGCTCAACAAATGATGGAATAAATGAATAAATGAGTGATGACTAAGCTAAAAATAGGCAATGCTGGATTTCTCATCAGAGAAAAAGAAGAAGGATTAAGAGAGAGAGAGAGAGATTGAAAGAGACTGTCTACTCCACAGCTGTAAAGAGATTTTCACCCTCCTCTTGGTGCACCTGCATGAGCAGGGCTGGGGAGGGGAAAGGCTCCAGGTCTTCGGGGGTATGTTTGGGTTCCAGAATTAGATACTCACCAGATCAGTACATGTACATCTGTGCCTATCGGGCCCGGCCCTGAGCACTGTTGGGAGATGAACAGACCTTGACCGTAAGGAACTCAGTCAAGGCCAATAGCTCCTAAACTTGAGCCCTGCATCAGAATAACCTTGAGGATTGTTGCGCCCACCTGGAGACTTCCTGGTGCAGTAGGTGTGAGGCAGAGCAGAAAGGCTGCATTTCTAACAGGTGCCCAGGTCCTGCTGATGTTGTTGATCTATAACAGCAGTGCTTCTCAGCCCTGGCCACTAGGCAGACTCACCTGGGAGGCTGTGAAACCACCCAGGGCCCAGCATGCTTCCTTAACCAATTACTTCAGAATCTCTGGAGAAGAGAATGCAGGCAGCAGAGCTCCTCACACTTCATCTAAGGTGTGGACTGGTATTTTTTTCTTCATTACTGTCAATCAGTTGTAGAGCAGCACTTTGGAGAAATATGCACCCATAAAATAGAGTTCTAGGAAAAATGAAATAAGCCGTAAAGTTGCATAAATATGGAGTCACATGTTAATTATTAGATTTAGCAAGCATAATACTACTCTGTCAATAGCCATAGAAGTTTCCTTAGGCTTCCTCTCAATTTCTTTTCTGATCGCAGACTGGTAGCCAAAAATCTGCAAACTGAGGCATCTTTGGACACCTGATGTGAGCAGCCCTAGGCTAGAACTCTAACTCTCAGGGTCAGTCAAAGCCAGACAGAGAGGACCAACAGCTTAACCTGCTCCTGAGAGTCAAGTCTACAATCCTCAAATCTGGATGAGCATCAGATCCCCTTTCCCCTTATTGGGTCCATCCCAATACCGGCTAGAGTTGGGGGGTTTTCGAAATACTTCTCAAAAACATCACTACTGAGAAAATCAGTAAGAAAAGGCTTGCAAAGGGAGAGAAATACTATTTTCTTGCAGTCAGATTCCGGGTTATAAAGTCATCAATTCTGTTTTCTGGCTTTAAACTTATCACTAACTAGCTAAGAGATAAACATTTCCCTGGGTGTCATTTTTTTTTTTTAAGATTATTATTTATTTATTTGACAGACAAAGACCACAAACAAGTAGGCAGAGAGGCAGGCAGAGAGAGAGAGAGGAGGAAGCAGGCTCCCTGCCGAGCAGAGAGCCCGAGAGAGGCTTTAACCTATTGAGCCACCCAAGCACCCCACCCTGGGTGTTATTTTTCCTTACTATGAATTGGGCAGACAGACATCTCCGGCCATGTCATTACTGTGGTTCCAATGACCTGGGAAATGCATATTGCCCCATCAATTCTGTCATCAACGGCTGGGACAGAAATCATGGTGAGATCCTCTCAGAAAGAATTCTCCAATTCAATGGTCACACAGCTGAGAGGTCTGAGTATTAAACTGATGGCTAGTGTGCCTCGATAGGTGAATCCTGGAAGCCACCTCAGTGCCAAACATGCTAACTTGAGTTGTGTTTGCCTTTTCCTAAAGGCGAGTTGTTGATTCTTTGACATCCAAACCCAGGATCAGGTCACAGTCATGGACAGAGAAACAAATCTAGAAAGTAACACACCCTCTCATCTTGAGGGGTTAAAGTCCCGGCTCTGGAACTTCCCCTCGCTGGGCCTCAATTTCCACATCTACAAGGAGAGGAATTAAACCAGACACTCTCTAAAGTCACTTGAAAGTTCTATATTAATTTGCCAATTATTGATAGACTTTAATCACAACACAAACATCAGCAAAAGATTGATGTCACGTCCAGTCTTGAACATCAGAAATAGGTGGCTGGGTGATCTTCATCTTGGCCACCTTCTCCCCTCACTTTCCCATATAAAGCCTGTCACCATGGCAACTAGACGGGCTAAGAGAGTGTGGTGGGCCTGTCACTGAACTAACCATACTACTGTCCTTAACCCCTGTTATCCTCAGAGGAGGTAGGGACTGTAACACTTTACATGGGGGAATTGTGACCCAGAGAACTGAAAGAAGTCATCGTCCAAGGTCATGCAGCTAGAATGCAGCAGACACAATTCTAACCAGGCAGTCCAGCCTCCGTCAACTCCTGTTGAGCCCCTACTGTATGCATACAATACAACACTGTGCACAGAAGCCATATTTGGGGTCCCCTGTGATGGTAATCATGCTATGTTAAAAACCCATTGCTCCTTTTTCCCAAGCAGCCAGGGGAAACGCAGGACAATGTGAATTCCTTCTGTCAATATTCTATATACATGCCAAAGAGAACAGTAGCAGATCGTGCGGAGAGACGTAGTTCTCCATTCAGATATAGCCTATCGACTCCAAATCCATAGCCCCAGTACTAAGTTGGAAAGCACTATGTTTCTTTTTTTTTTTTAAGATTTTATTTATTTATTTGACAGACAGAGATCACAAGTAGGCAGAGAGGCAGGCAGAGAGAGAGAAGAGGAAGCAGGCTTCCTGCTGTGCAAAGAGCCCGACACCAGGCTCGATCCCAGGACCCTGAGATCATGACCTGAGCCGAAGGCAGAGGTTTTAACCCACTGAGCCACCGAGGCGCCCCGAGAGTACTATGTTTCTTAAGGGAAGAAAAAGTTTTTGAGTGAAATTCCAATTCTTCCTTCATGAACAGCCTCCGGGTAAGACCAGCCAGAAGAGACAGGTGCTTGCTGCCCTGATGGGCTCAGAACTCTGTCAGGAGAACTGGGTGGGAGATTTCATAGCAAACCCTTTGCAAACAAGAGTGCTATTTCTAAGGACATGCAGACCTTAGGGGGCCGGTCCTGCAGACAGAGAGTACAGTATTAAGAGCAGGGCCTCCTAACCCAAACTGCCTGGGTTCAACTCCTGGGTCCACCACTTATTGGATCTGTGACCTTGGGCCCATTACCTAATCTCTCTGGACTTCAGTTTCCTCATTCACAGAAGAGGCAACAGTAAGTTGCCTTATTCCCAGTAACATAGTCCCAGAAGTATGTAAGTCTATCAGCTGTCAGTATTTCAATACCGGGTAAGTCTCAAAGTCTGCTATTTGGTAAGACAGAAGTCAAGGGGTTAAGTGTGGGATTCCACTTTCTCATTAAATATGCCTCCTTCTGAGAACAGTGTGATGGCCCTCCCTGACTACAAAGTGATGGGAACTCCGGTGTTCCCCTTTTCCTCTCTACCATCTAACTATACCCATCTGTGGGTTCCTTTCGCCTCTCCTTGTTTGCTGTTCTCTCCCAGTGGGGGAGTCAGGCTGAGAAGGGGGCCTAGATTTTCTCTCTGCTTCTCTTCCCCCACTTCTTATCCTCCTGGATCAGCCTGGGTCACCTCTTCTTATCCTCCCTGAGAAGAACTGACACAGGGCCAGGCCCCCCAGAAAGGATCGGGGGAAGGGCTAAACTCATACCAGCTGACCACAGGTGACAAGGTCACTGTGAAAACATCCTAGGCGACTCCAGCACAGCTCATCTGCAAAGATGACTACAGAGTATGGCCTCTACCAGCCTAAAAGGGCTGACCTCCTCCCTGATGCCTGCTAGGAGTCTGCAAAAGCCTGGCTGGGGTTTGATTTCTGTGCTTTGTCCCAGTCTGACACAGAAGTAGATCTCCCAGCACCCCCAGCAGGCTTGGATGTAGGGGATCCCCAGGTCTCCAGGCTCCAGGCCCTCAATGAACCCAGAGGCCTCACTCTCTCTGCAGCCTCTAGCCTCCAAGTCTCCAACTGGAACTGGGGACTGTGAGGCTGTGCAGTGAGGCAGGGACAGCTTAGACCCAGGGGGCAGGAGGTCTGTGGTCTCCCTTATGATACCATTGCTCAAATTCCCAGACTAACCCACCCAAATCCAAGGCTGAAGGAAAGACTCTTCCAACCCTCAAAGCAAACCATAACCTATCTCCCCCTGCTAAAGGCCAATTCCTACATTTTAAAATGTTTTTCTTACTATTCAAAGTAACAGATACCTTTCCAAAATACTGAAAAGCACAAAGAAAAAAGTAAGACATCATTGATATTCCCATAACCCAGAGTTATCTGTGTCTGACACTGTGGTTCTATGCTCTTGAAATAGACATATTAGATGCATGAGCTTCAGTGGTAGCCAAGGAAAGGGGTCAGGCACCCGCCTCTACACCCAGCTGCTAGCACTGGTATTTACAGGTGGTCTAGGGGACTCCCAGGAAAGCTCAAAGCTGAGCCCGCACATTCAGGATTCAGGCATCCAGGCCTATGACATAAACAGGTGTAGGGTTATGTCCTGGCTAATGTTAGGTGTCAACCTGGCTAGGCTATGGTGTCCAATTGCTTGGTCAAACACCCGTCAAGATGTTGCTGTGAAGGTATTTTTCAGATGTGACTAAGCTTTAAATCAGTAGATCTTGAGTAGAGCAGATTATCTTCTGTAATGTGGGTGGGCCTTGTCCAATCAGTTGAAGTTCTTAAGAACCAAGGTCTTCTCAAAGATGAAGGAATTCAGCCTCAAGTCTACCACATGGTAGTCTGCAGTCAGTGGTAACAGTGCTGCCTGGTGACAGATGGGAGATACACTTGGGATGAGCATAGCATAACATTTAGACTCACCAAATCACCACATTGCATACCTCAAACCAATGTACATCGTGGGTCAGCCATACTTCAGTTAAAAAAAAAAAAAAAAAAACTGCCAGGGCATCTGGGGGCGGGGGTTCAGTTGATTAAGCATCTGTCCCTTGATCTCAGCTCAGGTTTTGATCTCAGGGTTAAGAGTTCAAGCCCCGTGTTGGGCTCTGTCCTGGGCAAGGAGCCGACTTCAAAAAACAAACAAACCAAAAAATGCCACATGGAAACAATGCTTGAGTTCCCAGGCTACCTGGCCTGCCTTTCAAACTCAAGACTGCAGCATCAACTCTTACCGGAATTTCCAATCTGCCAGCTTACCTCTGGATTTCAGACCTGTCAGCCTCCACAACTGTGTTAGCCAATTCCTAAAAATAAATCTCTCTGTATGTACCCACATCCTCCTGGTTTTGTTCTTCTAGAGGACCTGCCTAACACAGGCAAAAGCCAAATGGCAGAGCCGCTCTGAGACCCTGGAGCGATAGTCACGGCAGGGCCAGAGGCTGGAGGAGAGCAGTGGGCTATGTGCCCCAGTGACTGTCATTTGGACCACCTCCACCCTGCCTCTCTGGTGGCCTGTGGCCACATTCACCCATTACAGGAGCTTCCCTGATAGCACCCTCCCCCAAAAAGAGGAAACCAGGGAGAAGAGACCACTCTCTCTCCCTCCTCACCAGCAGAGCGCAGGGATCCGTACAGTCAGCAATGTGCTGTCCCCAGCAGAGCCTCTGTCCACAGGCAAGAGCGAGTGGAGCCAAGGCAGGGCAGCTGCCAAGTTTGAGGCCTTGGAATCCCCACACAGCCAGCATGAGTGGCAGGGGCTCAGCTTAGAGAGGTGAAAGAGAGTCTCAGGGCAGTGCTTCTGGGGAGTGGGAGTGCTACATCCCGCTCCGTGATCGGGGGCTCAGGGCAAATCCATGCATGAGTCTGGGCAAACCAGAGAGGAGGCAGAGAGCCAGATCAAGAAACCAGCCCAAACTGGGACTCTGACCAGAAGGGACCATGAGAACATGAGGTCCCGGGAATACATGACCGCCCAGAAAGGTCACAGAACCTCCCCTGGGATGCAGGTTAGCGTGCTTCCAGCAACTTGAGTTAAATCCCAAAGGACAGCTGTAATCACATGAGAAGAGCTATGGGTGAGGACAGCACAGGAGAAAGCAGCCCTCCCAGAGTTGGGACACAGCTTCCCTCCTCTCCATGGGCCAAAGCCTGCTGGCCAGAAGCTGGGGCAAAGAGGGGGCCCAATGTCCTGCTTCAGGCCTTTCGTGGAATTTTGATTAGTCAGATATCTCCTTGTTTCCGGCTTATTTCTGCTCTTCAGCACTGCTGACAGTTTTTGCATGTCTTGGGAAGGTGGGAGGGGGTGAGTCAGGAGGTGGTAGTCATAACCCCTTCATCTGGACTTGTCACAGCCTTGCCTTGTTCCAGAAACAACTGAAGACCATGGAGCAGAGATCGAGGAAGTGGATTCTCCATTCATTACTAACAGGCTGGCTGGGGCCGAGGGAGCCAAACAGACCTTCCACCCCCAACGAGGCAGGGCAGGGTATCACAGTATCTGCCTGAGAGCCCACCATGGACAGTGGCCCAGCAGAGACCAGAGACCCCAACAGGGAGGCCACACCCCTAGGAATCTGAACTCCTCTGGCTTCCTCCACGACCTGGGGGTAATGTAAGGGAGCCCAGCCACACCTGCGATCCTTATCCCCACTCAGCCAATGAGAAGCCTGAAGCCCAGAGGGGGAAGCTTTTTTTCCAAGGGCTGACAGCTGCTAAGTCTGTGCAGTGGAACCAGAACCTTCACTCCCAGTCCAGGTGTGGGGCTACGTGAGCAAGGCAGAGGACAAGTTTTCTAGACCACACCTTGCTACCACACTCCCAAACCCATCCCATAGGTCACCAGGAGGAGAGTCTGAATTGACTGGCTTGCTCCTTTGCCCTCCTGGGGCCCCAGGGAACTCCATTAGCAAAGGCCTCACCTTGCCAGTCTGGCACCACGAGCCTTGGCCTTGTCCCCACATTTGCTCATATTCCCAGGATCGGTCAGATGCTCCCTGAGCCACATAACCACTGGGCCCACCTTTTAACCAGCAAAAGGCTGACTCCAGGTCCTGCCAGGCTCACAGACCACTCACCTTTTTCATCTTAGGTCTTGGGCTCCTGCCCTCTGGAAAACAGAGGCAGCCTGATCCAGAAGAAGAGAAGGGGTCACGTTTCTTTACCTTGGCTCGCTCTGCAGACAGGGCGGGACAAGGGCATGGGCCAGCATGGTGGCTGAGGAGAAGGCTTCCAGGAGGTGGTGCTTCCATAAGCCCAAGGCATCCAGCCTCCCTGGGCCTTGGTTTCTCATCTGTAAAATAGGAACATGAACTGTGGGACCAACTGTGAAGGTCCCTTCCAGCGTCAATGTTCTCTGGGGAGCAGAATCAGAACCAGAACTGAGGCCGCCAAGAAGTCTCCTCTGCAGAGCCTCTCCTGCCTCTCTCCTGTCTCAGCCAAGGCATTCTCCACCCAGTTCTCTCTCCAATGCCAACGTGACCATGTCACTTCCATGATGGACTCCTCAGTAGCTCCCTTAGCTGGCCCATGTGCCCCCTTGCTGGCACTCTTGTCCACGGCGCTGTGTTGCCTAGGAAGTCTCAAATCCCTCTGTCCCTGACACTCCGAGGCTCTTGCCCTGAGACTGCCAAGAACGCCCCCTTTCATGCGTTCCCTTGGCAAACATTTGTTCAGGATCTACTCCATTCCAGGTACCTGTTGTAATGCCTCCCACAGAGTCTCACACCCCACCCAGTGGGTCCCCAGTGTCTGCTGACTTCGAACTGGAGGAATCCCTGAAAATAATGCTGTCTCCTCACGTTTCTAGGGAGTGGTTGTTCTCACCCAGCCCTCACAACAGCATGGCCCTCCGTGGCCGGTGTCACGGTTTCATGTTGTCATGAAGGAAATGAGGAAAAGTGGAGAAGGGAGCAAGAGACGATCATCACCGTGAGCAGGGGGAGAGGTGGGATGGGGCCCAGGGACTGGACACCCTCCCAGGGGACAGCAGCAGCCTGTCCCACACTGCCCACAGGATCCCCTCCAAGGCTCTCTGACCAGCCCAGCCCCTGGTGCCTGCTGCTGGGAGGAGCCTGCCCAGGAGACTCTGAAACCACAGATACGACAAGCAAGAGCCAGGCCCCAGGTGCCACTCAACACTGGAACTTGAACTATTCCGGAAAATACTAGCCCCACAGCTCTTTTCCAGGCGCCAAGTTCAAGTCTCCTTCGTGGGCAAGTAGAAAGTCTGCCAGAGCTGACTTAATCCCTACTAATCAACACCATGACTTGTTTTTCAGTAAAGTCAAGTGACAACACAGCTGATATCATAATTCATGCTTGGACCTGGCCTTCCTGAAGCAGGATTCGGGAGGGAAAGAGAGAGAGAGAGAGAAATATCAAAGTGACAGCCCACAGAACCCACAGAAAAAAAATAGAATTAAAAAATGAGCAAAAGTCATGTCTGTTCTTTCACCAAAAGAATAAAATTGTATTCTAAAATTGCACTGCAAAAGCATACTCTGCAGTCTAAAGCTAAATCTGTGTGACCACAGCTGAAACAAAGAGCACCATGAGCCTGGGGGACAGGATGTCATCTGGCCATAAGGTGGGGATGGGGGAGGGCACCCTGTCATCTGTTATGTCGCCTGGTCTGAGCAGGCTCAGCCCCAGACAAGACAGGGGGTCCATGTGGGGGCCCCAACAGGTAGGACAGGGAATCCGCTAATGTCCGCTCCATGGTGTGGGCCCTGCCTTCCCCACAGTCCCCACTCTGGACTGAGGTACCATCTTACCTCTTGCATGGCCTGCTGTACCAGTTTTTCGGCTCTCTCCTGAGCTCCAGGCTTGCTGTCTCCAACCCCAGACTGCCTTGCTGCTAAGCAAACCTTCTGGAGCTCAGACGCAACCCTGTCCCTCCCCGGCTCAACACAAGTCCCTCTAAAACTCCAGCCCTCCGAAGTCACCTTTCCTTTCACAGCCGCACACAATGATTCGACCGCCCCCAGTCCATCAGCTTTACAGAAAGTCTGAACTCCCTTCAACAGCTGTGGTTCCCGCACATTTTCCTGGTCACCTTTCACTCTGAATTCTATTCCAACACCTTCTGTGTTGGTCAGAATTCCGAGGACAGAACATGATGGAGACCCGA
>NC_081560.1:45549811-45607086 GCF_022355385.1 Mustela nigripes
CCAGCTAGCTCAGCATCAGGGAAAAAACTGTCATAGAGTTCCCTTCCTGGGGGCAGAGACCCGTCCAGCTAGCTCAGCATCAGGGAAAAAACTGTCATAGAGTTCCCTTCCTGGGGGCAGCAGCAAAGCAGGCTTCCAGCTGGACTGGAGCCAGAGCCTGGAAGACCACCAGGACCCCCTCTCTCCCACTCTTCCCTGCTCCCTGCAGTGGAAGCTTGGCCTTCTCCTAAGGCAACCATATAGCTGCTGCACTTGGCATCTCTCCCTGTTTCCAAGAGGAATGGTCTCCCTGTGATGCAAAGTTATAAAGTCCCAGGGAAGGACTGTGGTTGAGTCAGCTCAGCTCAGCCATGCACCCCTACGCCAACCAACTGTGGTCAGTGCAGGGAGGCCTCTCACTTAGCTAGCCTGGTCGGCAGCACAGGGCCAATCCACAGTGGCCCGCTGCCAATCAGATCAGGCAGTCGGAGCCGAACATGCCCTCTCAAGGGGGCCAACAATGCCCCCCAAGAGGGGAACAGCGGTCCTTGGAGGGCAGAACAATCTTGGATATTATTAATGGTTGGTGGTCTGCCAAAGAACCGCAGTACATAATCAGATAGTATTAAAAGTTCATAGTGGGGAGGGCAATTAAGGAAAAGGTTTAAAACGGCTCCTTTCTGGGGCACGAGGGGTGGTGATAATGAAAAAATAAATATTGGAGTAGAGAGAGGGTGATGCACAGCAGAAGGATGGGACCATTCTGGATAAAACAAATAAATGTCCGGTCCCCCTTCCACTTCCCACAGCCGCTCACCCCTCTCCAAGCCTGTACCTTCCCACAGCGCAGCATCCCCTGCTCATTCCCAAACACTGTAACACACGTGGTTGTGTATAGTGCCCTTCTTCTGAAGATGGAGAACAGCCCCGTCACTGGCCATTCACACCTGGGGGAAGCCCTTGCCTCCAACCCATCACCCTGGGACTTGGCCGGACCCACGATCCTTGTCCCTTCTCTTCTCTTGGAGTCCCTGGGGGAATCCCTAGCCCAGATTCTTCTCCATCTTGGGTGCCAAACTAAATCTAGGCATTTCCACTGTTTGACTTTACCAAGCAAACCACCCACCTTCCTTCCAGACCACCCTGAGTTTGTCTTTCATAATCAAAAAAAGGCTTGAAGGCATATCAGAAGTAAAAAGGCTCCTCTACCCAGGAGTCCGCCCCAAGGAATACAAAGCTCACAATCAACAGTTTTGTATTAGTTCGCCCTGATCACAGCCGCAAACAGGCTTTCTCCCACCAGCACAGCCTCTGAAAGCCAAGAAAGGCTGTCCAGAGGACACCCCAGAGGCTCACGGGTTTTGTGTGTTTTTTATTATTCCTGTTATTTGTTTTTAACCCATTACATTTAGAGAGGTCAAGTTCAGACTTCATGACCTTCTAGGTTCCCAGGGGTGAGATGAGGATTCAGATGCAGGGAGTACTTATGGGAAGTACTCCCAGGAGAGATTCAGAAGAGAAGGGGCAAAGCAGGAAAGAACAGCAAGCAAGTCCCACAGCAGTGAGATCCCAGGCCAAGTCCTAGTCTCCCTTGACCTCACAGAAACCCCTAGTGTTAGTTACATCTAGAGTTCACCTGTTTCCAGCTAAAGGAGCACCAGCCACTCAATGGCTAAGCATCCCTTTGAGAGTTGGGGGATGCAAACTTCTGGATACCTGGGGATCCCCACCTCATGCAAAATATGGTTCTAGTTTTCCTCAGAGCACTCCATGTCAGAGGCGGATTGGTCTGGAAGCACAAGGAATGCCCTGCCAGGGAAGAATGTGGCCGAGCACCTATGTGCCTTCTCTAAAGACCCTTCTAGAACCAGAGTGGATCTAGCTTCCTTCCAGCCTTTCCCCCATGCCCTAGCTCTACGCTGTGCCCACCCAACCAGGCCCCAGCCCAGCCCAGCCCACCTGCTCTTGGCCAGCTCCTTGCTTTTGCTCACCCTGACTCCCGCATCTGGAGTAAAGAAAGGTCTGCCCTTTTCCATCTGTTTAAACACTCAAGGTACTTCCACAGCACCTTCCCCTGGAGTCCCCTTTATCATTCCCTGAGCTGCCCCATGCCTGGTACCATCTCTCAGCTCCCATCATGCTTCCTTCTGCCCAGACCTCACGGGCTCCATATCCCTTCCCTCTCCTGGCACACTCCCCACAGTGCCCAGGCCATGAGCTTGGCCTTGAGGTCAGAGCCTCTGCTCTCTGTTGAACAGGACCGTTGTGAGGCTGACCATGGAGAGGCCCAGTGACATGTGTTGAAGAGCCCTGGTGGGCCCCGTGCCAATCCATCAGCTCTCTTTCTGGGTCTGCCCACCCTTCTGAGTCTTGCCAACCAATCATCTCCCACCAGGAGCACGCTCTAGCCAAGCCCATCTGACCAGATCCAGCCGAGTCATATCCTGGCCCAAGACTGGAATGGGGTTTCCACGCTGTCACCTTCAAGTGAAGGAGGACATCTGCTCAACTCCCCATTTTTTCCCATAAATACTCCCCACCACTACTGGGGCCAGGCTCTATGCAACAGCGTGGGGAAGTGGGGAGCAGAAATAAACAGAGGGGGGGAGGCTGGGCCTCTGCCTTCAGGAAGGGATCCCCTTCTCCTCCCCAGGCTGGTGGGGGCCAGCCTCAACTGCCCCAGGGGCACTTACAGAAGAGTCCCCATGGAGGACGAGCCTGGGGCTGACTCTGGTCTGTAAGATTTCAGGGGAGGGTCATACTCTGCGGCTGACACTATCAGATCAGTCTGCCTTGAGGAAGCAGGTGGAGGGGAGGAGGACCTGACCTGAAAAGTGTGCCAGGCAGAGAGACCAGAGTCAACACAGAGTATCTAAGGTTCTTAAGTCTCCAGGGCCTGAACCCACCTAGTCTACAACCTCCAGGAAAAGCTAAATGCCCCACTAATCACATTCCTCAGATGCTTTCCCCTCACATCCTAAGATGCTAGAATGGCTGCCTAAAGCTTTTAAACTCCCTTTAGAAACTCCCTACCTTTAGAAGTTCCAAGGGCTGCTTCGGCACCATCCAGACAGCCGTCTTCACCTCCTGAGCCCTGACCCCACTGCAGGCTGGACCTGTCCCCACCACAGGCCAACACTTCTCAGCCTTGCCTGACATTGGGATCCTTGAGGAACGTACTGAATCCTATCCGTGCCTGAGGTGTCCCCCAACCCACCACTCAACCTATAATCAGAATCCCTTGGGGGATGGGCGGGGTGGGGGGGGGGTACTGGCACCCATGCTCCATGCATTTGCTGTCATTGCTGTTTGTTTTTTTTCAATTCAGCGTTTATTTTCACATTTACAGACAAGATGGAAGAATGATCAGAAGTATACCATAGACCCATTGCCCACATTTACCAATAATATATATTTTGCTTGACTGTTCTGTGTGTGTGTATTTCTGAACTATTTGGAAGTACGTTAGAAACATGGTGCCCCTTTATCCCAAAATGTGTACTTCCTAAAAGCAAGAATATCCTTTTATCCACAGTGTAGTTATCAAAATCAGGAAGTTGAACATGGATATATTACCCTTATTTAATCCTGACGCCACATTCACAGTTCAATGAGGTGAATGGAGGTGCTGGAGCCAGTAAAGCTCCCCAGATAATCAGAAGATGCCCTCTGGCCCCAGATGAGACCCACCTGAGCCACTCTATGCTGGGGACACAGCCCCAGCCCTGGACCCCTCCTCCCTTTCTCAATCCCTCTCTCTCCAAGTTGGGGAGCTCCTGCCGAGGTAAAAGGGGCGGGCTGATGAAAGGCATTAACCCCTTGTCTGCAGGCTGGACACAGAGGTTGGCCCCTAGCTGGCCGTCCCAGGCAGCAGCCTCTGCCCAGCACCGCTATAAATAACCTGGAGGGCGGGCTGTGGGGCGGTGTCACGCCGCCCTGGCCTGGCACGCAGGGGAGAGTGGCCCCTGAGCCTGGAGGCTTACCTTGGCCTCGGTGCCTCCGTGTGGGGGGAGGGGACCAACCGGGCTTCAGCTGGGGGAGGGGCGGACGGGGCGGGACCTTTGCGCCGGAGCCCTGTGCTCCTTTCCCCATACTCCGCTGGCATGGGGGGTCCCGCGGGGCCCCCGCTCTTCCTCCATGCCCCACATTGGCTCCTCTGCCTGCTCTGCCTCCTCCCGCAGCTGCTTAAAGTAAGTGCAGGGCGTGGGGCTCCGTATCAGGGTGGGGGCGCCCGAGGCGGTGCTGGGAACTCCGCGGTGGGAGTTGGGTCTCAGGGCCGGATTACTGGACCAGGTTTCACTCAGCCCAGTTAGGAGATGGGTGACTTGGTGGCGGGGGTGAGGTTCGGATCCCTGTATGGGAGGAAGGGTGGAGATGGATCTCTTGCCTGGTTGAGGGAGGCAGGTGGAGGGGAGAGGGAACAGACATCAGCTAGGATGGGACATGGAGACCCTTTACAGCCCAGCAGAGTGTTGTGGGTGAATCTCTAGTGTCTAGGGCATGCCCCTCCTCAGGTCCAGAAATTCCCTATCCCCTAGCCATTTTGTCCCCTCCCTCATGGGTCCCTCTCCACCTCCCCACCACACCCTCACCCTACACCCTTCCCAGAAAGAGAATGCCAGAGGTGCACCCTCTGTCTCATGCCACCCTGTCCCTACCTGTCTCTCACTGCGTTAAAGCAGGCAACCGCCAGTTCCAACTGAACAATGGGAAGAGGGGGCACTGGGAGGATCAGCCTAGTCCAGGGTTTCTGAAAACAGTGGGCACACGCCACCCCCACCCTGTGGCCCGAGTCAGGGTGTGCAGGTGGGTGCTGGGGTGGAGGGTGGATAGATCTATACAGAAAAAGCTGACGAGGTAGGGGTGAGGCTAGGAGGGAATGGTTCCCAAAAACAGATGCAGGAGGAACCCACCCTGAACCCTCTCCCCATTTTACAGATGGGGACACCAAAGCTCAGAGAAGGAAGGACATCTGTTCTAGGTCACGCTTCTCATGAAGAGCCACAACATTTAAAGGGTTCAGAGAGGCAAGAGGGGCCCAGAGGCCACACAATTCTGGGGAGAAGAACCAGGCTAGAAGTCAGGGAACCCAGTGTTGTCCCGACTCTACCACACATCAGCCTCTGGTGTCGTGGGCCTCGATGTCCTCATATGCACACAGAAGACTCATTTGTTTAATCGTCTTTCAGCAGATAGACAGTGAGCAACCACGGCCAGTGGCAAAGTGGCTTTGCCAACACACCTGATTCAAATCCTTGCTCTGCTACTTAGTGTGTGACCTCGGACAGGTTACTCAGAGATCTTCTGAGCCTCGGGTCCTCATGGGTAAAATGGAGGTGGTATCAGTGCTTACCAGATAGAGTTATCGTGAGGAATCATTGAGATAATCTAAGTAAAGCTCTCAGCACCGTGACTGGCACAGAATAAGCCCAGTAACTGCAGCTATGGTTTACTGCCAGGCACTAGAGACAAAGCACGATTCCACCCCGCCCCCCGCCCCAGGGGCCCTGCCCTCCCGGTGGTCTGGTCAGGAGAAGGAGAGGGGCCGGTCAGTGCCCCCTATGGGCAGCCAGCCCTCATACTTGCCAGGTCCTTTTAATGACATTGAAGGTTGTACTTGGGATGAGTACAGACTGTGGAGTGGGTTCACTACCACCTGTGTCTTCCCACACCTACCCCAGATGCCCTGGGCTTTGAGCTCTTTTTGCCACCTGCTAGTCATTCTTGAGATACATGCTTTTCAAGGGAGCCAGATGTGAAGCCCAGGGTTGCCCCTTGACCCTCCCCTCCAGGAGCCATGATGCTGACCACAGAACCTGGTGAGCCAGGGAGGGCTTCTGGCTGCTGCACCAGAGCCAAGGCCAGTTGAAGGGTGGTGGGAGTGGGGGGGGATATATATCTATGGGAGGGTCCCCTGGGTTCTGGGGGTGTCAGAACTAGGAACCTCAGAGGCAACAGTCTGCATCCCCTTAGAATCAACCAAAACCTCCCCCTAGTTTCCTGGGAGACCCCAGGCTGGGACTGAAGATTGGTCACATGTCACCACCGGGAGAAGAACTGAATCATAATCTCCTTGGCCCCAAAGCACAGACTTCCTTGTGGTAACGACATTTATTTCTGGGTCTTTGTCCAACTATTCCAAGATTTCTGCTCATTGCGACAAGAGGGTATGGGACCCAGAGATGGAGGTGGGAGGCAAGGCACTGCAGGAGGGCCCTGGCCTCCAGCCCTCTCATTCACTGAACTGGCATTTAAGGAGGACGTGGCACAGTGGAGTCCTGAGGGGAAAATGCCAGCCCACGGCTCCTGCCCTATGGAGTTGATAGCCTAGAAGGAGCCACTGGTGGGAAGAAAATAATGGTAAAGAATTGAATGTGCATTTACAAACACTGGTTTTTGGATCTAAGAAAGTTGTGTGCAGGTTATGATAAAGTCTGCTGGGAGGTGGATAGGACAGCTTGGGTAGGGACAGGGCACCCCCGGAGGAGAGCTGTGGGAAGAGCCAGAAGTAGGGGAAGGCCCAGACAAGCCCCAACCTTGAGAAGAGATGGTGCAGGCTTTGGGGGTCTGGTGGGCCGTGGTGGGATCAGACATCTGTCCCAAGAGGACGGGGAGCTCTGGGAGCTTCCTGAGTAGGGGAGAGGCATGCCCTGATCTGCCATTATGGAAATTCCAGCTGCTGGTTTAATGGGGAGGACACGCTGACCTGGCCCGCACTCAGAACCCAGAGGAGCCGAGCTTTGACCTTGGTGCTCCCGGTTGCCCTCCAAGGGCTTTGGGAAGCAGCTTTCTTGAGGCAGCATATAATCATGAAGCCTATCTTGTGCACTGGGCACTGGGCTGAGGGTGGAAAGTGAGACGGTTCTTTGCAGGCAGGAAGAGGTGGAGGGACGCTAAGTAACATGACCACTGGATTTCCAAACTCTTTGATTTTAACCTTTTGAACTATTCACCTTCCCCTCTGTGAAGACCCTAGGAGTCTACCAGCCCCTCTTGGACTTTTGGGCAGCAAAATATTGCTGCCCCTCCCCCCTCCATCATCAGGGTCTCAGAACAGCCCTTCTGTGGCCTTTTGCTCCAGGTCCCACCTTCTGGTAGGGCCATCCATCCCGAGAAGATTCAGCTACTAGAGAGAAGACCAAAGCTTCAAAAGTCTGGCTGCGCAGCCCTCCCCAAGACCAAGGACAGGGCTCTGCACCCCTTCCCCACACACTCAGGGCCTGCAACGTGCAGCCAGGGGGCTCTGGGGTCATTGCCAGAAGCTAATTCGTCTAATAATTTTTCCTCAAAATTAAGCTACTTTCTGGGTAGCTGATGAAGCCCATCATCCAATTTATTCTCTGTTTTTTTGCCACTTTGATGATGTTTATGTACTTTTTAAAAATACCAGTTTGTCTGAGAGCACTGCTTACTTAATTTTGTATTCCTGGCAAGTCTTAAATTCGCACCACTTTACGAATTACAGGACTATTCTGTACCCTCTCTACTGTCATTTTCTACTTTATCTGATTTTAGCCATTATTAGGAGTCCTCAGCCAGTTTGTCTAAAGGCTCTTTATTCAAAATTCTTATTTTTTAAGATGTCATTTAAAGCCCACCAGAGGGAAGAATAGACTATTCAATATTTTGTTTATTCCCTTTCGCATCTACACAGGGCTTATCACATGCTCAGCCCTGTTCTAAGCACTGCTAGGTATTACCTATTTTAAGCTTCATAATACCTATAGAGGATAAGACCTTCATTACCCCCATTTTACAGATCAGGAAGCTGAGGCAAGGTCATGTGCCCAAGGTCAGTCATCTGGTCGTGGCAGGGTCAGGATTCAAACCAAGAAGGCTGACTCTAGATTCTATTCCCTTTACAAAAATTTAATTAGGCTCCTCAGAAAGATCCCAAACAAATAAGAATGGAATGATTTTAGGTTATCTGGACATTAGATGAGTTGATAATTAAGAGGATACTTTTAAACCTAGAGATCTATTCTAGGGCATCCTCCTGGGCAGCCACCTGCCCCTTTATGGGCACCCCCCACCAGGGTTTCCTCCATCCTCAGACATCTGTGTGAGGGCCCAGGGCTTGGGATAGGTCAAGGGGAGAGGCATGGAGAAGAGACAGCCCCAGGCTGTCAGAGATGAGAAAGAGCACATGAGAAGGAGAGGCCTGGGAGTTTCTCCAGGTGAACTGTTGGCAGTTAGAACTGGATGGGAGAGTGGGCATCTTAGAAAGAGGCACCTGCAGGAACCCTCAGGGATGGGAGGGCCCACAGGAGGCTGCTGGGGCCCTTGGGGTCTTCACTTAAAGTCCAGCACCTGTTAAGTTAGACCTGAGTATCTAGTCGCCCCTTCCAGGAAGCCTGCCCAGATACTACTTCCTTCATATGCCCGCCAGCCCCTTACCCTCTGCCTTAGTCAGCCTCCGCCCTAGCACTGCCTCCCGTGTGTCTGCTCAGGGCTCAGAGCCAGCCTCTTCCTCACCTCCTGCCGTGCCCCCACTTCTCCTCCCTTTCTCCTCCTCTCTTCCCCCTCTGCTCCTCCTCCCTCCCTCCTCCCCTTTCCCCTTCTCCCCCTTGCCCCCTCCTCCTCTTCACTTCACCCTTCCACCCCCACGGGCCTGAGTTTCTTCCTCCTCTAGCCCTAGCTGGGCTCAGGGAAACCAGTGAATGAAAGAAAACAGTGGGGAGGAATCCTCCCCCTCCCCGAGGAGTCCTCTCTGACCTTGGGCAGGGAGGGAGGAGGCAAAGAGGGAGCTCACCCCATTCCCCTCTGGTGACTGGCGGCCTGGCCACAGGACCTGTGGTCCCGTAAATCTCCACAGCTTAGACCAAGGGCTAAATTTAGAGGCAGCTTTGTAGCCAGACCAGGAGGGAGCACTAGGCTGGGCGACACTCTGGCTCCAAGGAGGTCGCACCTTTGAGGCCTGCCTGGTCCCTGGGGCACAGGTTCTGCCCGGACAGAGCCCAAGGTAGACGAGCAGCTGGCATCTGGGCCCTGGCCTCTTGCTGCCTCCTCCTCCTGCCAGGGCCTCTCCCCCACCCTTTCTAACGTGAAGGCTTCCAATTCCAGGCACACACGGGCTGGAACCAGGAACTGGGCTGGCTCCAAAGTGAAAATGGAGAGAGAAGGAATCTGACAAGCAGGAAGAGCCCAGATCCTGAGCTGCCGGAATTGGGGGTAGGGGTGCAGCTCCATCTGGCTGAGGGGGTCGTGGACTCATCCACCCATCCATCCAGTTTTCAGCCAACAAACACTTACTGAGCACCGGCTATGTGCCAGGTTCGGGACTGGGAACTGGGGACACAGATGAGAACCGGCCAGATGGACTGCCTAGAGTCTCACTGGGTAGAGGTGAGGGCTGGCAGGTGGCTCTCTGTCCCTAGGACATCTAAGAGCTGGGTGCAGAAGCCTAGAGTGTCCCTTGCAGAAGAGAGGATAATCCGGGGGGTGGGTACCGAGGGGGGCTCAGAATAACTTATAAAGCCCAAACTTCTCCACATGCAAGGCCCAGCCCAGCTGGCTGGGCCTGCACACACTCCGGCTGTGACCCAGCTCCCTGCCCATGGGTCTCACTGCACAGCGAGAATAACTTCTTTCTTGAGCGGTCTCAGGAGCCCCACAGCCACCCTGTTGGGGACTGTTAGGGACTCTCCGCATCTCTGGACCACAGCCTCCCCTTCCTCACCCAGGACCAACTCTTCTGTGTATTTGACCAAGCCACAACCTACCAGACAATCTGTCTAGTCTTGCCTCAGCCCCTTACCTGCTGTGCAGCCTTGAGAGGTGACTAGGCCTCTCTGGGCCTCAATTGCCTCTTCTAGAAAATGGGGTTATTCGCAGCTACCTCAGAGGCTATTGTGGGGCTCGAATGAGCTGTGGTAAAGCACTTAGAGCTGTGTTGAGCCCGTCCTAAGTGCTGGTTTCCCACTAATGAAGCCTCTCCTTCCCACCTATCTCCCTCTACCCTGTTAATGGCGTCCTCAGACCGGAGGCTGGCAGCCTCCTGACCAGGTCCTGCACTTTCTTGCCTCTGAAACTTCATTGGCTCAGCTCCTGCCTCAAGGATCACTTTCTGCTCTTCTTATCCTTCCCCTAACTTGGACGCAGCTGTTATCCTTTTGGACTGAGCTCCAGCGCCCAATCCTTCATGGAACCCTGAGTCTCCTTACCCAGCATGCACTGGGCATTGCTGAACGGGGTCCCCAACATGGGGTTCAAGCTGTATCTTCAGGGGCCCAGTGCTGGGAGGGGTGCTGAGGGCTAAGGGGGATCGGTGCTGGTTAGAGAGCTGGGGAAGAAGGAACATAGGGTTTAAGGAAGCTTTTCTCGAAGAGAAGGATTTGAGTTGGGCCTTGGGACTCCCAAGAATAGGGCTTGAAGCCCCACCCCTATGTCTGAGCTCTCTTATTGTACCTCTCCTAAAGGCCTTGCTAGGGGCCACCATTTAACATGTTCCGGGCTGCTGACCTGCAGTCACTTGTTTAAGGTACGCCAAAAACCCTATGAGGTTGTTATTATGTCTGTTTTAAAGACGTGGGGAGCCAGGCTCAGAGAACTTAAGTCACTCGGCCAAGGCCACTGAGCTAACAAGCAGTGTGCCCAGAGACCTGAACATGGTAGGCTCTCAGAGTCTACCGTCTCTGAGAGCTCGTGGCCCAGCCCTTCAGGTGGGACTATTCATGGCAGTGTCTCTGCTTTCCTTGGCCCACTGAGAACAGCAACCTCTTCTTCCTCCCTGCCCACCCAGCACTCCCAGCAGCCACGGCTCTGCCCAAAATAGGCACCTCCAGGGTCTGTCGTGATTTAAATTGAGTCAAACCCACCCCATCAACCCCTTGAAGAGAAGAACATCTTTAGCTCTGCTGGGTTATTGGACTGGTGGAGAATTTCCAGAAGATGGAGCCCGGATCTGGGAATTATTCCAAACCCTCCTCTGATCTGCTCACCCAAGCAGCCCAGGTCTGAGCAGCATATCAATACGGAGCACAGCACCCTGTGCCCCAGTGCTCTGCTCAGCGAGGAGGCTCGGATAGCTTCAGATGCAGAGGCAGCCCAGCAATCCCTGGGTCCTGGCAGAGGCGGCCCTGACCCTCCCCTCCCCTGTGCACTCAGACTGTGTGCTGAAAGATGGACAGGAGACACCTGAGTGATGGGACCACGATGAGGCAGTTGGCGGCTTGGAGAGAAGGAGCTTTCGTTTAAGACGCAAAGTCTGACCCGCCTGAGGGTCCACCCTCAACACCATGTGCCTCTGGGTCAAGCATTGCCTCTGCCATGATCTCCAGATGAGGCTGACTCACTGGAAACTCTGTGTCCCCGTGGAGGGCACTACGAGCTGCTTCATAAACAAAAAGGGGCGAGGAGGGGGTTAGGAAACGTATGATGGGTCAGGCCTAGGGTCCCTACTCTGCTCAGATCCAGCCGAGGGTGGGACCTCAGAATTGCAAATCCGGGGACCAAGAGTGCTCCCTCCCCTTTTTAGCCCACCTCACCCCTAGCAGGGGCTCCCTGGGCAGCAGGGCCTGCAAGGCCTTCCCAATGCCCAAAAGCTGATGCTGAGGAGCTCCCAGTAGCCACTGGGATATGGGTACAGCTGACCATGGGCCCTAATGTCTCTCTGTCCTGCAGGCCAAGATGCCAGAGCTCCCGGCTCGTGGGAGCCCCTTACAGACACACACACACACACACACACACACTACAACTATACTACTCACACAAGTACACATGCCACACAGACATAATACACCCCCCACATACACCCACACTGATCACACACACCACATATGCCCCTGCTCCCCTGCAACTCCTTCTGTTCCCAGCCTCCTGGGGGAGAGTCGGCTGGTCTCAGGTGCAGTGACAGCCTAGGAATGGGGTCCCTGCCACCCTAGGATCTCTGAGGAGCAGCAGGCCGTGTTCGCCCATCTGGCCAGGAGGGGTTATTTATTAGGAGCTCCAGGTCAGCATGAAGAGACGAAACATGCAGGCCCTGTCCCAGCACAGGAAACAGACTGAGCCAGATGTGGCTGAGGGCTATGGGGCTCTACCCCCCGGGGAGACATCCTGGGGCAAACATTGACCCAGCTACTAGCGAGGGAACATGTGACTGGCAAGGGGAAGGGGAGAGACTGCCCACTGGTGGGCAGTGCCTTCTAGAATCCCAGAATCAGGAATGTTAGGGTAGGGAGAGGCACAAAAGTCATCTTGCATACACACAAAAGAGCACAAGTGCATTCACACACACGCATACTGGCCACAGCATAGGAAAAAATGGTGGCCTTGGGAAGAATAGGAGATGAGAGTTAGAATTCTAGAGTGCTGAGCTCTTGTTAAATCTCACTCTATGTATTCCCCAGCCTCTCTGCCTTTGCACATACTGTGCTCTCTCCCTAGGATGCTCTTCCTGGCACCCTCCTTTTTAGCTGGGCAAACTCCTACTCTATCTTCAAAGCCCACATCTGCATGACCTCCTCCAAGATGCTGCCCCATTCTGCCTCAGCAAATTGTAGATGCTGTAACAGCTTGGTCCCCCATCCATCCTTCCCACCAAAAGATGGCCCCTCCGAGGCAAAGATAACCACATTTGCTTTATTTCTCTATGTCCAGCACCCATTCTCATGGGTTTTTTTTCCAAAAGATGGGGTCCTGGATAGTCTATCTTTTAGATGAAATTGCCATGGTTGCATCAAGCATGTCTGTTTTCTGGTGAGTATCCACGTTGGCACAGTGATCCCTTTCTTTTCCCCTACTCATTCTTCTGCCTGACCCCAAAGTGCCACCTCTTCCAGGAAGCCTTCCCTGTTCTCCCAAGTCCAGGTTAGGTGTCTCCCCTATGAGGAGACACCCTTGGTTTTAACTGCCTGTTTACCTGCGTAACAGGGAAACAAAGTCACATTGTCTGCTCTCCTCCCCTTCTTCCTGTGCCTTCTGAGTGTAGGGGATCTCTACCTGGCCTGGGACTGTCCCAAGGACATGCGGTGGGTTTCCCAACCAGAGCCAGACACACAGTAGTGTTCTACAAATACTGGTTCGGTAAATGAACAGCTGGTAGACACCCACCCATCCTAAGGAGGAGAGCCCTGGGGACCAGGGGCTGGATGGCTCAGATTCCAGCCTTGGAGGTCAAGCTGCCCTGGACCATTTCTAAGGCCTTGTCAGCGTTCTGGTCCTGACCAAGTAGCCATCCTAATGCATGGCAGCCATTTCCCTCCTCAGTTTTCCCTTCTATACAGCAGAAGTGAGAGAGGTGAGGGCCGAGGGATAGAACAGGGTAGGGGGAACAGGTAGGAGCTGGCAGTGGCTAACCTGGGCCTGACCTTGGCCCCGCATCCCTCCCATCCTCTAGGCTGCCGGGCCGAGCCGGGCGCCCGTGGCCCTGCCCCCATGGGCGCTGCTGGAGCAGTATTGCCTTGGACTCACAACCCTCGCCAACAGATCAGGTATGCGCGTCAGCCCGGGAGATTGGGGGGTGGGTTGGGACCAGGAGGGAGGAGGCAGCTCTCCTGGACCAGACCCAGCTCTGTGGGGTGGTGAATGGTGACTGGCTTCCTGACTCTCGTCTCTGTCCTGGGACCGGCCCCTCCCCTATTTGGGGCTCAGGCCCTTCACCAGTGATAAAGGACTTGGCCCTCAGCTTCCAGCTCCCTGCATCTAAAGGAAGCTGGCTGGGCTGGCATGCTAGAACCAAAGGAGGGGCCCCGCTCTGCTTATCAGCTTGAGCAAGAGCGGCAGAAGGTGTGAACCACATTTTCCAGTTGCCGTGACTACAGGTGTCCCCTCCCAGTAAGGGCTTGTAACGCAGCAGCCGGGGCCCCTGAATTCTGACCCCTCGGAGTCTGCCAGCAGTGGACTCCGAGTCCCGGTCAGCCCCTACAGAGCTCAGAAGAGCTGTGGGCTCTCATAGGCTCTGGAAATCTGTCCCCAGGCCCCACCCAGTGTTCTGGCATTGTCAGGTCTGCACCCACAGGAGCGGCAGAGAGAGACGAGGGCTGGGGAGTGCTCAGGGCCCTGGAGCTCCTGCCAAGGCCACAAGGAGGTCAGGGCGCTTCCAGCAGTGGGGTCCAGTCAGGTATCTGAGAGGAAAGCCTTGTGGCCTGCCTTCCTGACAGTGGAGTGGTCCAGGGCTCAGGTGCAGGGGTCAGACGACTCAAGCCTCCATCTTACCTCTTCCACTTAGAAGCATTGTGGCCCCAGTGAGTCACCTAAGCCTTCCGTGTTCACTAACCAGTGGATGCCATGGACTACCACACACCACACACTGTTACACAACAGTAACATATTTTCTCACAGTCCCGGAGGCTACGAATACAAGATCAAGGTGTTGGCAGAGTTGGTTTCCTCTGAGGCCTCTCTCCTTGGCTTGGAGATGGCCGCCTCCTGCCCTGGGTCTTCCCACAGTGCACGTCTGTGTCCTGGGCTCCTTTCTCACAAGGACCCTGGTCTCACAATGGATGAGAGCCAGCACTGATAACCTCACTTTAATTTCATTACTAATTAATCTCCAAATAAGGTCACATTCTGAGGTACTGAGGGCATATGGATTTAGAGGGACACAATTCATCCCAGAAGACCACCTAAGCCTCAGTTAGAAACAGGTCTGAGTCGGCCTCAGAGGCTTACTGTGATGTTTGAAGGAGAGATCATGGAGACACCCAGCATGGGCCAGGTCAAGCACCCATCAGCTAGGAAATGAGAGCACCCCCATTTCAGGAGGATCCAACCTTCCCCCCACCAGAGCGCTCTGCTCTGAGAGGCAATACTGGTTTATCAGGATTCTCCCTGCCCTGCCCTCCAGCACATAGCACAGACCCTTGCCTTCCCCATGACCACTAGTGGAACAGTACCCCACCCCTTCTCCCCTGAGTTTAGTGGGGAGGGACTCAACCTCACCAAATATGAGGCCTCCCCTGCTTAATTCATAATGTCATTCATCTGTTTGCAAACGGGATACATTACATGGATATAATTTGGAAGAAAAACTATTTTTAAAAATCAAAGAAGACAATGAGTGTTCATTATTCCACAACCTGGGAATGTTGATAATGTTTATATCCCCTAGGAGTTTATCGACCCATCGAGCCTCATGTTATTTCTTTTGTGTTTTTTAAAGACACATTGATGATTCTGTGCCTACAATTTTGGAGCCGGCTTTCTCCCCTTATAAGTCAGTGTGAGCTTTTCTCCATGCCATTAAATGAGCATTCTCTATATCACTGATGACACTGCCCAGCAGCGGTGGTGCGGACACATCCTCCTTCCTTCACCACGCCTTTAAGATGGGACACATAGGCAGTTAGGATGCCCTTGGGCCTGAAGAATAGTTTCTCAGGTCCCCACATGAAACTGACCTCATTTAAGTGTCCAGGGATTGAGAAAATGCATGCATGGTGACTGACGTAAGTTCAGAAAGAAGCAAAACCCAACCATCTATTGTTTAGACATACATACACAGGATAAAACTGGAAAACTAAGAGCAAGGGAATGATCAACATTTGAGAGAATGTGTCCTCTGGGGAAGGAGTATTTAGATAAATATGTAAGTGGTTGGCAATGATCTCATTTTGGATTCGGCGGTAGATTTAGATTCCTTAAATTTACTACTACATCTGAACTTCCGTAAAAGAGAACTAAAATAAAATAAAGTTAGGCCATGTGTGGGCTAATGATGACAAGTGGTCATAAGTCAAAAGCTGTGACCAGTTCAAATGTATGCCTCTGAGGTCCAAATAAAGGAAAACCACAAATAATCATAAGAGACTTCAGGCAGGCTTTAAATGGATTATTCCTGTTTTGTTCGTCAGAGAGGCACCTAATAGGGCATAAATCATAAGGCATGTTATTTGTTCAGTCCATAGGCAATATAAGGGTCCAAATGGATTCAGGAATCCCTTAAAACAAAGTAACTCCCCAATCCAACATGTGTATGCACACACACACACATACACAGCCCGCCAGGTATGGTCAAACGGCCTTGGCCAAGAGAGCCTTGGCCAGAAGACAGAGTTGCTGCCAAGACCTGGAGCATTCTGATGGGTACAGGAGATCAGTCAGTGAACAAGACCAGCCCTGGCATGGGTGGGGGGCGGGTAGAGGAGACAGTGGAAAAATCAACCTTGGTGTGACACAGACCAGCCCTAAGAGATGGAGGACCAGGGAGGCCCTCCCAACCCAGACAAGACAAAGGAGTGCAAAGTCAATGTTTGAATGTTTGAAGGGCACATGGGAGTCAGCCAGACTAACTGGAGTGTAGAGCCGTCAGGGCGTTCCTTGCAGAGGGAGGTCTAGAATGGTTCCGGGGGAGGGACGCCTGGGTGGCTCAGTTGGTTAAGCAGCTGCCTTCGGCTCAGGTCGTGATCCCAGCATCCTGGGATCGAGTCCCACATTGGGCTCCTTGCTTGGCAGGGAGCCTGCTTCTCCCTCTGCCTCTGCCTGCCATTCTGTCTGCCTGTGTTCACGCTCTCTCTCTCTGACAAAAAAAAAAAAAAAAAAAAAAATAGAATGGTTCCGGGGGATGATAAGTCGTTCGAAAGAGCATCTGAAGTTTGGCAGGAGGGAGAGCATGAAGAATCGACAATACGGAAGAGTATTCTTGGCAGTGCTTAAGAGCTGAGCTCCATCCTGAGGGCAACAGGGAGCCACTCTTAAAGGAAGAATGCCATAATCTTAATTACAGAAAAATCACTTTGTGTGCCTAGTGGAAGAGACAGGGAGCCCGGTCCAAATGCTGCTGAGGTGAGGATGGCCCAGGGGTTGGAGAGGGGAATTCTTTTTTGTCCATATGTCAATGAGAATGTGGGATTAGAAGGTTGCTGAGGGCCCTGCCCCGTCCCATGGTTGGACTTGAAGATACCATCTCCCCTTGGCCATCGTCCCCTGTGCCAAGGGTGTGTGGGGGAAGAGTGTCTGGCCTGGGGGCGCTGTCTCTAATGAGGGGGCGCTGTCTCAAGTGCCTCCAGGCAAGAGTAGGGCACCTTCTGGCCTCAGCCAAGACTCCCCACACGCAGCAGCCCCTGATGACTCCCAGTCAACCCCACAACTTTGACCCAATCTCCTACTCCTTGTGTATTCATTCTGACTGAGCACAGCTCCGAGGAGAGGCAGAGACAGATCTATCCCCTTAAATCCTATTTTCCAGCTGACATTTGATGGGTGGTGGGGTGAATGAGAGAACGTGTGTGATGCTGTGAAGACATGTGACAGCGAGACGCTGTGTGTGTTTCCAGTGTGCTCTGTGTGCCTATTTTGCTGTGCTCTGAAGGACCGTGTGTGTGCCCAAGCTCGCCTACAACTGCCCACTGCCAGCTGACATCAGAGGTGGGCCGGGAACACCTGCCTCACCCCGTGCTCCTCATGACACATCCCAGCACCTGTAATACTTCCATGAACCTACTTGCATCCTGTCTCCCTAGTCCCCAGGGGACACACAACCATCCCAATACCTCCCCTCCCTGCCCCAACCCCAGTGCTTGGCCTGCTAGAAGATCTCCATCCTGGGGGCCTGCCTTCCTCCACTGCTTCCTTAGGTAGCAAAAAGGCCCCACAGTTTGTCCATTTGTAGTTGGATTTCATCTAGTTGAGGAAATTTTGAGCTCTCTATAGTTTCTTCCTCATTTACCTATTTACAAACACTCAAGTGAGCTGTAAAATCAATTTGTTCCAAAGCTGCTGCCTTCAGGTCCATCTCTGCCACATCTAGAATAACACACGATTATGCTCATAATAATAGGATCCATGAAGAGATGGCCCCTGTGTCCTGGAAACCAGGGCACCTTGAGTCTGTGGGTCTCAACTGCCCAGTTGAGATGCAAAACAGTCTTTGGTTCTGCCCCTGAGATAGTCACTTCCCAGAGGGATCTTAAGGATGTGTGGTCTCCCAGTTAAGAGCCATCCAAGTCTCCCAGGCCATCCTACTCGGCAGAAACCTGTATGGGAGGCAAGAAGTCCCTGGCCTCTGGTCACTGGGCACTCACCACACCAGCATAGTGGCTCTGATGACAAGCACCCTAATAACTTAGCTTGATTTTTCACTCTTTTCCCCTGTACTATGATCAGTGTGTGAAGGACTCTCCTTTATAATAATACAGTTATCCCCGGGTGAAGACGTGGGCTGACCCTGCCAGCCACATTCTAGCCTATGTGGGACCCTATGGGCTGGGGGTCAGCCTGGGATTAGGGACAGGACTTGGCCTTGGGTTATGTTGTGGACTTAGGTCAGAAACTGGGGTTGGGACTCAACCTATCTTCCCTTGCTCCTGGCACAGGCTACTATGAACACCCAGTGACCTTTGTGTCTTTGGCTACACAGAGCTAAGCCAAGAGCTCTAATGGTCCATTCAAGAGGTAGAAGACTGGCCTGGCTGGCAGATCTGCTCCTGGTACCTGCCAACAAGAGAGCCCTGGAGAGATGCCAGTGCTCATCTCTGGTCTCAGTGCCCTCTGGCTCTCGGGCTCTGCCTTCCCAGTGACCAAAACATTCATATGGAGAGTGGTGGAGCTGGAACATACGAAAGCAGGCTAGCCCCCCTCTTCTCCTCTTTCTGGTGAGGACACAGTGTTAGCTCAGGGTGCTGTTTGCCTTCTCTGGCAGGCTTCTTCCGAGAGGAAGCCAGCAGAGGGGAGGACAAGACTAGTTCCCCTGGGACTTCCAGCCCAGTGGGGACTGGATCCCAGCTCCCTCTGCCCTCTAAAGATAGAAACACTCAACACACACTCACACACACGTACACCTTCCTCAGGCTTTGTGTCTCAGAACTCAGAGCCAGAGACTCTCAAGGCTGGGAGGGGCCTCAGAGAACATTTGCAGAAAACGTTCTCCAAGAACTCTTGGAGAAACAGCCCTAAGAATGGGGGTAACATCCAGGAAGAGTAGACACAGAGGCAAGACCAGAACTCAGCCTGAGTTGAGGTGCACCATACCCAGTCCCTGTCTCCTGAGCCCAGATACACACACACACACACACACACACACACACACACACACTCACGCTGGCACAGAAACTAGCTTCAATTGGTCCCCGCCAAGCCAGGAGGACCAGAGACATGTTCTTACTTCTCACTTTGTTCTCTCTGGAGCTCAGGGCAGTAAGACCAGGGTATTCAAAATCCCCCCAGATAATTTCAGCTGATTTCTCCCCTGGACTTCCCCCTCTCCATTAAATGACAACACTCTCCTCTCCCCAGCCACCCAAGGGAGAGACTTGGTGCTCTCCCGGCCTCTTGGCTCCTGCGGGAACCCCCTCCCTCTCTCACTCCTCTCTCCAGTCCCTCCTCACCAGGACAGGCTGTCTTCTGAAATACCTCTCTACCCCATCCCCATGACCTGGTCTAAGTATTCATCCATTCAGGCCACTCGATCTCACTAGACTTTTCCGTGGCCTCCCTGCTGCCCTCAAAGCCCCTCCAATCCATTTCCTTCACATAGGCCACATGATCTTTTCTAGAGCACACATCTGCACGTGGGCTCTCCGCTCCCCTCTCCGCTCCCTTGCCTCCCGTCTCCAGAGTCCTGCCTCAAGGAGAGGAAACTCAGGCCGCCCAATTGTGGCTCTCGGTTACGGAGGCTGCAGTGGGTTCCCCCGCGCGCGGGTGGGCGCGCTTTGCTACCCCTTTCAGCCCCGGGGCCTGCGATCCTCCGACGGAGCTTTCCGGCACCCTAGGCGCATCTCCTCGTTCCCCGCCACCCTTGTCCGGACGTTGTCCTGGCCTGAGGAGACGGACTCCGGGCGGGGCGGGGGGCCGAGGGGGCCCAAGGGACCCGGAGGCCTAGGGGGCTGGAGGCTGGGCCGGGCCGACAGGAGCCACCCGGCCCCGCCCCCTGGCGCCGCCATTGGCCGCGACCGAGCGGGTGGACCCGCGGCTCCGCGCGCTCCGCATCTCCTCTCCGCAAGGGTCCCGACTTGGCAGCCCCGGGCGGTGGGGCGCGGTGCCGCGAGGCTGCCCGGCAGGTCGGAGCTGGACGGGCCGGGGCCGGGCCCCCGCACTCCCCGGACGGCTCACTCTGGCACCCAGTCCCTCGCAGCCACGCCGGGCGCGTACTCACACCCTCTCTGGGCGCGCGGCTCCCGGGCGCGATGGACGCGGCGCTGCTCTACAGCCTGTTGGAGGCCAACTGCAGCCTGGCGCTGGCCGAAGAGCTTCTCTTGGACGGCTGGGGGCTGCCCCTGGACCCCGAGGGTAGGCGGAGGCGACCGCAGCGGGTGGCGCGGGCTCCTTCCCGGCGTGCTGAGTGCGTCCCAGGCCCCGTGCTCTGAGCGCCCCCGGCACCCCAGCTAAGCCCCTCTCTTCTGTCTCCCGTCTCCCAGGTGCCTACTCCTACTGCAACACGACCTTGGACCAGATCGGGACGTGCTGGCCCCGGAGCGCGGCCGGAGCCGTGGTGGAGAGGCCGTGTCCTGAGTACTTCAACGGCGTCAAGTACAACACGACCCGTGAGTGCCCTTCCCCACCCCCTCCCCATCCCCAATTCTCCGCGACGGACTCGGCGCCCGACGCCAGACAAGAGTGGTTTAGGGAGCGGGCACAGCTCTGGACCCGGCGTCGGAGACCTGTTGAGGGCCGCGGCGGCGTCATACCGCTGGCGTTGAGGTTCCCTTACAATGCGGGAGGCGCTTCCTCTGTCCCCTGCCCTACTGTAGCTTCAGGCCAGTAAGAGGTCTGATTTGCCCAGAAAGGGAAGAAGGAAATACTTGCTCCCTTTTGAGGATTTTAAGGGCAAATCTCTCACACATGTTATTTACTCTGGTTGCCTGAATTTCACCTTTGTTCACCCAGCGCTACCGGCACGGGGTTGGTGGGGGGTGAGGGTGGGGGGTCCGTATATGCTCGGCTCCCAAATCCCAGGGTGAGTGCGGTGATCAGACTCTTCCTACAAGACAGAAAGGAGGGCAGGAGTCAGGAAAGATGGGGTGAGCACTCGTGTTGGTGGGGGCAATAGACGCTTCTGGGGCAGAGTGTGTGGGTGACCCCTCACCCCTACCGGGATGTTCCAGACTAGCTCTCTGGGCTGTGAGTCAGGACTCCTGGGCAGCGTTACTCCTACTGCCCAGGTGATGTGTGATGTCTGAATCAGGACCACCCCACATTTCCCAGGGAGAACAGCCCAGGCCCTTCTTCCTCCTGGCAAACCACTGGTTGGCTTGACACTCTGGGGAAGCCGGCAGCAGAAGCTGCTGGTGGGGTAATTCAGCACAGGCTGTGGGGAATGGGGTTGGGGCAGAGTCTGTGCCCTGCGGGAGGTCTGATGGGTGCCAATGGGAGTGTCTTGTAAGACCATGGGCCCTGGCCCACCTTGACCAGCCACTCACATCAGCAGCCCCACCCCACCAGCAGGGAGAGGTCCTCCTGAGACCCCCAGGGCTTCCCTACCTGAAGCCCCTCATCCTGGAAACATCATAGCAACCTCTCTCTGCATATCTGTGTCTGAACAGCAGCATGGCTCCCCATCACCTCACACTGGCACCAGTGCACACACGCAGTCACGCACATGCATGCACACACACACACACACACACACACCTGTCCAAACCCTCAGGTGCTGAGACCTCCTCTGAGAGCAATGGTTAGAGAATGAGACAGCTGTGCCCGCATCTAATGCTAAGCAGCACTCCCTTGCACCAGTGGAGGGCTCTGGTGGGCCCAGGGAGGAGCCGTGCTCAGAGGAGTCCAACAGCAGAGATGCTCCTAATGGAAGCTGGTGGTAGAGGTAGGAGAGCCGCTGAGGAAGGTTTCTGCATTATCTGAGAACAAGCTTCCCACCCATGATTAAAATAAACCTCTCTGGGTGAAAATGAAGCAGAAGGAGTGACTTTCATTCTCCTTTCCAGTCCTGAGATTCTGAAACTGTACTTTTAGGGTCTGATGAGATGAATCAGAGGATCCTAGGGTCTCTAGTTCAGACTGGCCCTGGGGACAAAGGGCCAAGTGAGGTGATGAGGCCTCTGAATCCCATAGCCATGGACCTAAAGGAGCTCTGCTCTGGTTCCCCCCTCAGCCTGGACTTCTCCTATTCTCCCCACCAATCTGGAGCTCCCCAACAGTGGGGGGGTCTCTTCTTGGGGTGAGGAGTCTCTTCTTCAGAGTTGAGCACAGTATTTCTTCAATCAGCTTATTGATCAGCTACTATGTGCTGACCACTGCGCTGTCATTGAGGCCCTTGCTCACAATTGCAACAGACAAAGGGAATACAGAGTGACAAACGCCCTGATGGAGGAGAGCAAGGGGGGGTGGAGGATGGGGGAAGGGGAACAGGTGAGGCAGAGGAGACATCCCGAAGGAGATGTTGGAGCGCATACCAGACCACTCCCCTCACATCAAGTGAGAGGCTCAGAAAAGTTCAGGGTGCCCCCGAGGTTGGCAAATGGAGTGCCAATTAGCTCCCAGTACCTAATGAGCAATTTTCTTAATTTGGACCAAAGTAGCTGCTGGGAAACCGGAGCACAGGGTGCTGGGAGCATGGCCATTAGCCAGTGCAGCCAGCTGAGGTGGGAAGAGCAGAGAAGCTAATGGCAATGGAAATGTGGTGACTGCTTCCTCCCCTGCCCTGCCTCCTGGTCGAGGCTTCCTGTTGCCCCATTGCCTTTGCAGTGGGATCCTTCCTTTACGAAGGATGCAGGGAGGAAAATAGCTCCAATGAGAAGCCTTGGGGAAGAGGAAGAAGAGTTTGGCTCCTCTTCCTGCCCACTCTTGCTAGGCTGCAGCCAACCCCCACTGAAGCCTCATTCTTCAGAGGGCCGGCATTCCTGGGGTAAGAAAGCAGCTAGTCATTAGTCCCCATGAACTTTCTTCCACTCAGCTGAGCACAGAGAATCTGCCACAAATCATCCAAGTGTGGATCATTTTCCAGGTGCCAGCTGCCACGGGGAGAGCTTTGCCCAGGTGATCCCACTCATCTCCACCTTCTCAATGCCCCACCCCTGAGATATGTAACCCTTTTATGCCCATACTACAGTCAGGAAAAGTGAGGCTCAGAGACATGAAGTGACTTTCCCAAGTTATAGTTCATTCCTAGGCACCAGTGCAGGCAGAGAAATCCACAGCCCATACTTTTAACCACGGGGCAATGTTGCCTCCAAAAGAGATAGTTTTCGGGGAGAGTTTAGAGGGACAGAGGACTCATGTCTCCACTCTGGAGGACTGGGGAGGGCTTCGCCCACACAGCTGGACTTAGGGGGACAGGGCAGATTTTAGCAGGTGAAAGTGGAACAGGTACACAGGAGGAGATGAAACCATGGGACTGTCCCATGAAACAGGGACAGGAGGAGATGTCCCTTGGGACTGGTGAGTGTTGTACAGAGTGTAGGTAGGAGGAGAAAGAAACAGACCAGAGCAGACACGCGGATATTGGTCTGGTGACGCAGGGTGGTGCAGTGGGTTTTGCTGCCCATGCAGGATAGAGCCTAGGGCAAAGGAGGTCTGCTGTGGGGCCCAGAGCCTCCGGAGACAAGAGGAGGGATCAGGAGGCTACTACAGCTGCCCAAGTCTAATGGGAGCTGCAGGAGCCAACTGAGGGGATGGAAGCGGGAGACCGGGGCACCTGGAATATACAGGACTGGGGTGAGATGGGGACCAGGAGGAGTCAGGGATGACACCAGGACAATGCTGAGCTTAGGTGGAGGTATGTTGGCCCCAAGGAGCTGGTGGGACATCTGAGTGCAGATGTCCATCCAGAACATAGTCTGCTGGAAGGGGAAAGCCCAGGAAAGCGCCTTCTGCTAGAGACAAGGCCTTCTTGGATGTGAGGTTAGCTGACAGGTACAGGTGGCCCATGGGGAAGGACCATTCAGAGTCTTGATAATTTTTACCCAGAGACAATGTCCAGATGCAGCACAGCCAAAGTAAAGGATGGGACTTGTCCATGGCCACACAAGCTAGTCCCTGCAGAAGCAAGTGAAATGTCTGTGTGTCCAAGTTCCCTCCAGGGTTCTCCCCACTGCCCACATTTCTGTGGCCCAGGTTCCGTGGCCCTGGGTGATCATTTGACCTGTGTTAACGCATTAATCTTTGTGCTGACACTTTAATGGAGGTGTAGTATTATCCTCATACGATACACGGGGAAATGGAAGCACAGAGAAGTTAATTGACTTTCTGAAAGCCACACGACTTGTAGCAGCATAAGGATTCCAACTCTGGCTCTGCTGCCTCTCAGAAAACAACTGTGTTGTCTTAAACAGAGAACGGATTAGTTGAAAAGATATCAAGGAGCTTGTGGCATCACCGAGTGGGCTGAAGAACCAGATTTGGGGCCCCTAGCCAAGAGCTCAGGGCAGAGCTGACCCAGTAAGGGAACTCTGCTCTCCCTGAGTGCGACCTGGCCACCAGCTGGGCCACAGTCCGGCTGCCACCAACCTCCCAAGATGCTGAAGCTTCCTGCAGTGGCCACTGGGAGCCTTTCTCCCTGTCTCCATTTTGTGGATCCCGGGTCACTAATGCCCTGGGGGGAGGGGTCTCTGATGGGGCAGGAGAATGTGGGGGGCTCTAGGTCACACACCCTGGCTCTGGAAGGTGAGGGCTCAGCATTTCAGTTCTGGGGCAGGAGGTGGCCTCTGCCTCCCCCACAAGTTTCTTGGAGGCCATATGGGATGCAGATTCAAATTCTATCATAATGTCTACACACAGTATCTACTGGAGCAAGTCTGATCCCCTTCCCGGGCCTCCGTCTCCCTGTCTGCAAGGAGAAAGGAAACGGACTAGCCTGAAATAGGCAATATACTCCATTTCCTGCCACCTCCCACCATCCTGAGTGCGGGTGTCTGTGCGTCTCCCTGTCTCTGTCTCTGTTCCTTTCCATGTGTGGCTCCAGCTTTGTCTTTGGATGTATTTTCTGTTTCTTTCTGTTTCTCTCTTGTTTTCGATCTCTGCTATTTTCTCTTTTCCTCCTTGGCTCCCTCCGTCCTCCCTCTCCAGCTCTCTTCCTCTGTTTCTCCCTTCCCCTCCCCACCCCTCCCCTCCATTCTCCCTCAAGCCTCTCTCTCTCCCTCCTCCCTCCTCCTCATTTTATTCTCCCTGCTCAAACACCTCCTCCTGCCTGTTCCTGGGGCCCTCGTGGCTGTGGTGGTTGGTGGGGGGGGATGTTCCCTCCCACATAGGGCCCATGTTCCCCCTGCAGAATTGCTAAATCCAGCATGGCTCAGCTTCAGTCTCTTGCTATCAGGCTCCCACCGTGTCCTGTTGGCAACTTCAGGGCCCATGTGTACAGAGGCATCTGCCAGGACAAGGGGGATAAAAAGACACTCCACCCGACCTAAACCCATGGAGAGATCTGGGGGTCCATACTTCCCAGAGCCCCACTCTAGAGATGTGCTGAAGCATGGCTTGTGTTGGAAACACATAAACTGTGTCGTCTCCAGCCAGGGGCATCTTCCCACTGGGTCAGCCTGCTTCTGTAGAAATCCCCTCTTCAGCCCTGAGGAGACATGGTGATAAGAAGGGCTGAACCCTGCCCTCAGAGAATCCCAGGCTGCCTCAAGACCAGACTCACACAAACCAATAGTCAGGGATTGGAAAGAGGGGCTTGGTGGGCCCTGGCGCATTCCTGGAAAACTTCCTGGAGGAGGTTCTTGGGAGCGGTTCTTGTAGGTCTTAGAGCAGTGGAGGCTTCACATTTGTGTCATAGGAGGGTATGAGCCTCAGGGAGGGTTCCAAATAGAGCCTCCCCTCTAGGCTGAGGAAGTCAAAGCTGGGAATCTAAAAACTCAGGTCTATATTCTCCGCCCCCAAGTGAGACCTATTCACATCTGGACCCCTGAGTCCCAGGGGCAGGAAGTTAACCCTGTGTAAGAATGGTTTTCGTGCTGGGAGAGAGGGAAAGTGGGACATGTCTGGCCATCACTGAAGGTTTGGCAAAGAGGAGGAGGAGGGAAGAGAGACTGAGCAGAGTGGATACCCCTCTGGCCATCCAGACATTCTAGAACTTCCCAGCTGCAAGGCCTCTTGTTCGAGTGCTGCCCTCACCTCCCCTGTTGCTTAGGGGTGGAAAATGACTAGCCCAGAAAGGACTTCCCTAGCATCCCACAGAGAGCCAGGGCACCAAATGGCCTATGCTGGTTGTGAAAACTTCTGGCCCTTGCTCTAGCATTTTTCTGCCTTGCATGCCTAGACCTGGGCAGCCGAGCAGCGTGACAGTGATGTCTCAGCTGCCTCCCCGCCTGAGGACCCTTCATCTCAGAGAGGACCAAGGGTGCCACCACTCCTGATCTCCCTCCCTCTCTTCCCAGGAACCCTCCAGCTCTCACACGTCCTCTTCCTGCCCATCTCACCTCTCACCAGGTTCGTGAGAGTACTGCTCTCTTTACTAGAAACAAGCTCTTCAAACACGAGAAAGACCTGAGTTTTCCAGGGGCTCCTGTTTTAGAGGGAAAGAGAGAGAGAGAGACTTAAAAAAGAAAAAAAAAAAAAAGACTTTGTTTAGAGAGAGAGCGTGCACTAGTGGGCAGAAGGCAGAGGGAGAGAGGGAATCCCAAGCAGGCTCCACGCCCAGAGTGGAGCCTGATGCCAGGCTCCATCTCACAACCCTGAGATCATGACCTGAGCTGAAATCGAGTCAGATGCTTAATCAACTGAGCTCTCCAGGCATCCTGAGAGAGAGGGACTCTTGAAAAGAGCTTTCTGATAATGGCTCTTAAGTGAAATAGCACAGTCACGGTTGTAGGAGCTCTTGGGAGGAGGTTGAGTCCAAAAGGAGGGGAAGGCAAGCTGGGAAGACTTCACGGAGATGTTGTTGGAGAGGGTCTTGAAAAATTGGGCCAGAGATGTGCCAGCTGGAAGGGAGAGTGCAAACAGATGGAGAGGAGACATGGTAGAGGGAATAGGGTCATGGAGGCTTTGAACACCAGTCCAGGCCATGGGCCTCAGTTCTGCTGGTGGTAGTGCTGCCAGCTGCTTACCCATAGCCCCACGGTGCAGGAATGGAATATTCTGGGGGGGGGGGGGGGACACTGCTTGATTTTCAGGATGTACCTTTGAGATGTAAATCCAGGCTGCCTGAGAATTTCAACCTTGCCCCTTCCCCTCTCCTCCTCCTTACTCAGTCAAGTCAGAACTGCAGCACCCTTACCTGCCTGACTTCCAGCCCCAAACAACCACCTGCAGAGTCTGGAACCCCACAGCAAAGCCCCACCCACAGTGACTCTCAGGGACCATCCCCAAGAGCCCCAAGTGCCGTCTACCCATCCGAAACCAGGTCCTCCAGAGCCTGGTGGGGAGTTCCTGTTACACCTGTGGAGGTAGGGGTCAGGGAGAGCAAGAGGAACCCAATGCATATCCAGGAAGGCAGATCGAAGTCCTGGCTGTGCCCTGATTCACCAAGGGACAGGGAGGTCCCCCCTCATACATGTCCCAGTGTCCTCATCTGGGTGGAGGGGACAGAAAATATGCTGTCCTTGTGAGGCCCTGTCACACCTGGGGAGACACAGCTGCTTGGGGTTTCCGTGGACAGCTGGAGTGCTGTCAGCAGGGTGCGTAAAGAATAAGGCCCAGAATAAGGAGAATTTGTGTTCTCAGCATGACGTCCTCGAGGGTCCTGCTCACGGCAAGTATAGTTGTCCTCGTTTTGGGTGGTGTGGCCAAGTGGCTTCAGTGAGAGCCACTGAAAGTCTGTGGCCCCACTGTGGGAGGGAGCAGTAGGAGGAGGAATGGTCTGATCCCAGAGGCCTCCAGAGAGAGGCAGATCCTTGGCCCTCCAGAGCAATGCCATTGTTGGTAAAGAGAGGACATAGGATTCCCGTCGAAGGTGTCTCCACCCCACATTACTTCACAGAAACTATGATCGAAAGCCAGTTGTAATTCTGGCCAGGCCACGGACTGCTTATCTTACCTTTGGGCAGGTCTTTCTCCTCTTTGGGTCTCAGTATCTCTGTATTAGGTGGCGGGGGGAGCTTGGCGAATTCTCACGGTCCCCCAACATTGATGTTCCTCTTCTCCACGGCAGTCTCTGCCTCAGGGGTCCCCCATTCGCCTTCTCCTCCCTGTTTCCCTGTGCGGGTCGCAGGCTGGCGTCATGGCGACAAGCCCATTGAGCGTTGCTAGGGATGACTGGCAGGAGGCAGCCCCGCACTACAGAGGCTGGAGCTGGCTGGTAGGCATCTCTTTCCACTTGCATCAACCCTGGGGAGGACCGTGGTCTCACACAATGAGCTGGATTCCAGTCACACCTCTTCCCTGTTTCATGGGCCCTGTGTGGGCTGCATGAAGCAGCTCTGTGCCTCCCTGACTCAGTTTGCCCACTGTCTGCTGTAAGTATAGACATTTTCCCCTACCACGCCTCTCAAGGATGGAAAGGCATCATGAGCAGAAAGTCCTTTGGAAATGAGGAGCTGAGGGGTTTTGGAGGTCCAGATGGACAGTTGGGGCCGCAAGAGCAGTGTGCACACAATACTGAAGAAATGGACTAGAAGTTCCCTCTCACTCCAGATGTCCTAAGCAGCTGGCCCTGGGGAGGTCCCTCCCAACCTGGGGTTTGTGTTGATAATGGCAGGTTTCCAGACCCTCAACCCAGCATTCCTTCTAGGTCAAGCTGGTTCAGAGCTTGGAGGAGCAACCCAGTGGGCTGCGATCAGACCCAGATAGGAAATGTCCCAGCTGGGCCCCAGAGCAGGCCAGCTCTGGTCCACTGCCGCAGCATATAAGCAATGCAGGGGTGTTGACTCCGGGAGAAGCGCCTTGTTTGGGAAGCTCGGAAAACTACGCTGTTGGTACCATGAGCAGCACTCCCCCAGATGGTGTCTTAACTGGACACAAAAAGCAACTTGTCATGCCCCACAGCATCATCGCCTCAACCAGCCAGTAGAGATATTTTTTCCACAAAAGATAAGAAAGGTGACCAAGGTGAAAAGCAAAGATTTCCCAGCAGGGTCTCAAGCCAGGACAGGAAGATCATGGCCATCACCTTCCAGGGAAAATCAGTCAGGGGGCTTGAGGGTGGGGTATCTGGCCCCTCAGGCATTTTCTGCCCCAGGGATCTGGACATGAAGTTGCTAAGACACTGCAGGCATGGCACAGTTTGCTGCATCTTCTAGAACACAATGGCTCGGTGACCCCCCAGCATGTCACTGTCCCTCTTTGGGCCCCTCCAGACCAAATGAAGGAGAAGCTGCCTCTCCCTCTTACATTCCTAGGAAGATGTCTGCTGACTCAGTCCCCAGGATGCTTTCCTGGGACCAGGGGAGGCTTTCTTGCTGGCAGTGGGAGGATGCCTGACTGCAGCTTTGTGGTTTGGGACTGACAGCCCCTACCCTGTGTGGGATTGCACTCATGGTGCAGCCCTTCTGACAGCAGGGCTCAGCCCCCCTGTGGCCTGTGTGGGAGACCTAGGTGCCTCCTTCAGGTAAGACTGTTGGGCTTTTGCTGTGCAGCTTGGCAGATCCGTGGCGCCCAAGGTGGCAGACTATCTTCTCGGCCTGCTCTGAGACTCTCATCCTCTTTCAGAGCTAGTCACATAGATAACAGCACCACCTCAGTCCATCCTGAGCCCCTGTGTACTCAGTCTGGGTAGTTCTTAGGGAAGGGCCAGAAGAGAGGGCAGCCTAAGCCTTCCCCACCCCTACCCCCCTGAGCTAGCTGCGAAAGAGCAGTCCTAGCCCACCAGGGAGCAGTGGAACCCTCAGGGAGCTGGAACAGCCATGAAGAAGCTGGGGCTGAAGCTGGGCCTGAAGAGCTTCGCAAATCAGTGTGATGAATGCAGACCCGAGGGCTGTGTTTCAGGAGCTCTCCAAGGCCATCCATATGCTTTGGTGGGGAGTGGTACTATTTTGCTGTCCATAGTGCTGAAAATTCCTGTCGTGCACAGTGACCTCACTCCTTCAGTGAATAGTGCTTCTGGCCCTTTCCACCTCCCTGCCAGCATTACTTGACCTAACTTCTTGTCCATTTTCCCCAGATATCCATCCCCCTCCACCAGTCCCACTCACTCCCTGTGCCCCCACCTGTCCCTTAAAATCTTTCCCCCATAACCGTCACCCAAAAACTATCCCTCGTGGTCCCTGTCTCCCATGTCTTGTCAGTCAGACTGTCAGACATAGAAGTGCCCATGTAGGGAGCCCCTGAAAGTATACAGGGACGGTTGGAGTTGTCACATAGCTCGAGGGTAGTACTGGGTTCAGCGGGTTGAAAGTCCTACACAACAGATAACCCATCTACCTGAGATGACAATAACATCTTTGAGAAACGATGTACGTCACTTTATTTTTTTTAAAGATTTTATTTATTTATTTGACAGAGAGAGACACAGCAAGAGAGGGAACACAAGCAGGGGGGCGGGTGGGAAAGGGAGAAGCAGGCTTCCCACTGAGCAGGGAGCCTGGATGTATATCACTTTAACTGAGAGGAGAAACTGAGGCCAAGAGGGCAGGGACTTAGCTAAGGTCACTTAGCCTGCCAGCCAGAGACAAAACCACAGCTAGAAGAGCAATCCCCCTCTTCTCACAGCCAGACTTCCGAACCGCTTAGATGGCTGCCTGAACTAGGAGCTCTCATAAGAAAGGGGCCGGCATCTGAAAGAGAGACAGGCCACGGTAATGGGGGCTTTTGACAGCACAGGGCACTTAGGGGGAAGAGGCCTGGCACACTTCGGGAAATAGGGAGCAGCATTCCCAGGCCACAGAGCCCTGCACGAGAGGACCCTGCTTGTATCCTTTAGACCCTAATGCTCCTGGCAGGCCACACCACACACCACCGGCATCGATCTTTGGCAGGGGCACTTGGGTTGCTGTGGCAACAGGCACGGACCTCACGGCATCCAGCTCTGAGATTCTGGTCCGGCCGCCTGCCCTCAGATTTTGCGTGCCCATCCTCCCATGGTTTCCAGGTTGGTGGTTGGGTGGGGGGGCTCTTCTGTCTTACTCTGTCTTACTCTGTCTTACTCTCTCCTGTCCAAAGCTGTGCTTGAGGGCACAGTGTCCTCATTAGCAAGCTCCCCCGAAGAGCTGGGCACATCTGTCTTCCAGGCCTCTGGTACCTGGAGTCTGCAGCCAAAACCTCATCTCCAGGCACGACTGAGCCCCCAGAGGGGAGCCTCCTTCCACCACCACATCCCACAGCTCAGACCCTGCTTTCCAAGGTGTTGGCAGATCTGGGTTCGTTTGTTGCAGCCAATATGTACTTCATGGCTAATTCCCGGGGGAGAACTGGGGACCCCCCCCCCATGGTCTCTGCCTACCTGTCTGTCCCCAGGGAGCTCCAGTTCAGTAAGCAAAGAAAAAAAAAAGGATCAGATCCAAAAAGGTGAAACCCTTTGTGAATTATGGCAAATGCTCTAAACTTGATGTTTGATTTTCAAACTACGGGTCAGAGCACCATAGTGGATGGTGAAGTCAAATTCATGAGTCATGACCAGCATTTGTATAGAAAATAAATAGAATTCATTAGAATAGAAGAGGAGGAATAATATCATAGCTGTGGTCAAGATGAGTTTTGCTTTGTGAAACTGGCCTCACTAATGTAGGGCGCGTGTGGGCTGGAGGTGGGGGTGTGGGTGGGCTGGAGGTGACGGCACAGGGATGTGTTGGTGGGGCTCAAGGACAGTCGAATGTGAAGGCCCGTGTTTCGAGAGATGGCAAGGCCTAGAGGAGGCATTTAGAGGAAAAAAAGAGATGGCTTGAATGCCTGGGCTGCTGGGGAAGCCTGTGGAAGGAGAGAGCACTTGGCCTATGGTTTAGAAGATAGGAAGGGGTTTGTCAGTGAGAATGAGGAGGGTGTTTCAGGGTGGGGGGGTTCGGCACAGAGCCAGCTATATGCCAGGCCTACCAAGGCAAATGCCAAGTGCCATGTGGAGCGGTGGCAGAGGGGGGTGTCTTCCAGAAAAGAAAGCCAGGATAGAGAAGTCTTAAAATTTGGCACCCCTGGTAGGCATTGACGTAAGGGACCAGGAAGGTCTCAGATTTGCAGCATCTCTACCATGACTCCCTCCCTCCTCAGGCCTACCCCATGCTTATTACCATCATGAGATATCACACTTGGAGGAGTGTTCTGAGTTCCTGTCTTTGGTTAGCCCCACAACGATCAGCCAGACCAGACTCGCACTCCAAAACAACTCAGGCCAGGGTATGAGCAAGGGATGAAGTGTGAGGCTCAGGCTCATGGGACTCTTGGATGGGGTGGAGTCGGGGACTCAGAAGAGAGAAATCTGTGAGATGGGAGCAATCAAAGAGGCCTTCCGGGAGGAAAGGGCTTAGCACTGAACTCCAGGAAAGCTGGATAACATCTATGAACACATCCTTAGAAGATAAATGTTCTGACCTTTGAACCAGAGCCAGGGTTAGGACCTGTCTCACCTCAGACAAGCTGGTGGAGAAAGACCCTTAACCCTTATCTGTAAAGGATTATTAGTTTTACAAAAGGACCAGCCCTTCCCCAGATACCTTTACATAGGTCTATTTGACTCACCCTACACGCTGACCTTCAGTTCAGTAACATCACTAACCCTATGCATCGGGTTCTCTTAACTGTAGAAATTTCTCTTTCTGTAGTAAAACTGCCCTGAGGAAGGAGATAACCCAAGAGTGGATGTGGGTGCCATGTTTAGGGGTAAGAGGCTGGTGTCCTCACTTTGGGGTCAAGATCATCTCGACTCCCACCAGGGATCCTTAGGCCAGTAACAATCCTGAGCCTGAAGACTCTCTGAGCTCAGAGCACCAAATTAAAAAACAATTAAGCTAATAGACTCTCCCCCATTGTTTCTGCTCCTCAACAAGTGCTCCCTGAATCCCACTGCTTTGAACTCACTGTCAGCTCAACAGAAGTGGTTTTTTTAAGTAATTTAATTATTTCAGATCTCATTGTTTCCAGAAGCAATCTGTTTCCCCCTCCAGCTCTATGACTCTCTGCTCTGGGAGCTACTTATTTTAATTAGCTTTGTAGTATATATCTGACAGCAACCCAAAAGAAAAATCCACACATAACTTCCCATTAGCCAGAGAGCTAAAAAAGCCAGCGTAAGTCACCCCCAAACCACAGATCACTCAGAATTTGTAAGGAAGTAGGGGAGATCACTTTCACATTCATGGGGCAAAGCAGAGGCTGGCAAAGGACTCTGGCATTCCCAGGTGGGAGGTTCATCCTGGCTGGAGGTTGAGTGTGGGCTACCTGGAGGTGGTGGCTTGGGGGCTAGGACTTACAGTCAAGCTCAGTTTTCAAGGAAGATGAAAGATGCTCAGGAAAGATGAGCATTCTCTGATCCTCCTGCGTTCCCCCAGGATGGAGCCTGCACTTGTGGCCATCAGACACTGGTGCTCTGAAGAGTCTGGGCAGACTCCTGTCAGACACCAAGAGATCTCACACAGTGCTCTCGCAGGCAGCTGCAGCTCAAGGTCAGCAACACAGTCCCGCTTCCCCAGGTGTCCCTCGTTCCTGTGTCCCGCTGCTTGGTAGCAAGGGGTTTAGAACGTGCAACCTGAAGCCAGACCTTCTGGATTTGAATCCTGGCTCTACCCCTTCTCATTTCTACAGCTTTTGACAAGTAGGTTAATCTTTTTGTGCCTTAGTTTCCCCTACTGTAAAACGGGTTACCATTACTCATGGGGTTGCCAGGAGGATTGAAGGGATGAGCGTATCAAGATCGGTCTGGTGAGCGGCCACTCTGTGAAGGGTAGCTGGTGTTAAACAGAACTCCTGCTGGGAATTAGTATGGATCGCCTGTGTGTAAAGTGAGAGAAGACAGGCACCTGGGTGGCTTAGTCAGTTAGGCAGCTGCCTTTGCCTCGGATCATGATCCCAGGGTCCTGCGATCAAGTCCTGCATCGGCCTCCTGCTCAGCAGTGAGCCTTTTCCCTCTGCTGCTCCTCCTGCTCGTGTGCTCTCTCACTCTCTGTCAAATAAAATAAAATATTTAAAAAAAATAATAATAAATAAAATGGAAGAAGAATAGGAATTTGGTGTGTGGAAAGCAGCAAATCTGCAGGCACAACAGGGCTCCCAGTCAGGTTCCATTCCAAACAAAATTAAATAAGGTATACAAAACGCTAGTCAAAGATCATGTAAAAAATGAATCTTATTCTGCATTTTAGCTACCATGTGTGGTAAGCCTTTTGCATAATTTTCACCTAAATGACTTTCCTGTGAACTTTTTTAAAAATATTTTATTTATTTATTTATTTGATAGACAGAAATCACAAGTAGGCAGAGAGACAGGTGGGGAGGGGCAGGGGAAGCAGGCTCCCCGCCGAACAGAGATCCCAATGTGGAGCTCCATCCCAGCAGCCTGGGATCATGACCCAAGCAGAAGGCAGAGGCTTTAACCCACTAAGCCACCCAGGCGCCCCTCCTGTGAACTTTTAAACGTGTTTTGTGTTTCCTGACCTAGAGAGGCTAAGAAGTATGAACCTTATCCCGTGGGCACCTGGGAGCCAGGGAGTGCTTTTGAGGAAGGGAGTGACCTGCCTCTTGGTGGTTGGCATATTTTGTAGGGAATGCCTATCGAGAGTGCTTGGAGAATGGGACATGGGCTTCACGGATCAACTACTCACAGTGTGAGCCCATTTTGGATGATAAGGTGAGTGGCCCGCACCTTGCACACCCCTCATCCCTGTACAGGTATCAGGACTCAGGTTGAGCATAGAGCATCCCAAGGGTGACAGAACCAGCCCTTATGCAGCCCAGCCATACCTTTTTGCACTTCTTCCCCCTGCCTCCACGTCCTGTTCCCTGCTCAGTGACGCTACAGGAGAGAAGGGGGACACAGACCTCCACCTTTGGGAGAGCTCTGGCTGGCAGAGGACACAACCATCTCTGGCATGTGACACAAGAAGGGAATGACATTGTGGCCCATGTCCCAAACACCTAACAGACTGTGTGACTTCCTCCTCCTCTGGGCCTCAGTTTCCCCATCAAGCATTCTGATTCTGTGGCTCCATCTGGAAACAAGCACTGTCTCCGGAAGGCTGGGCCCCAAGGGGATCTGGGTCCTGCTTACACCTCGGCAGCCCCCTTGCTCTGGAATTGGGCTCCAGGCTGCGTGCAGTGCCGACCTCCTCCCCCTTTGAAGCTACACCTCGCTCCTGACCCAAAAGGACACGTCCCATGGCCAACCCCCTCCTCATTCACCATTGCAGCCCCCAGTGAGTCTGCAGCTTTACCCCAGAATCCAGGTTCAGAGGGAAAAGGTTGAGCTACCCTGAGAAAGGGATGCTACAAAATGTGAGCCAAAGGGGGTCTGTGATGGGGCCATGGGAGACGCAAGTGAGATGGGTCATAAAGAAGGAGACCCTCCCAGACCTCTGTCCTCTCTCAGCCCCTCTGAGCAGTGGCAAACCATGGTGGGCGTGGGGTCAGGGGACCCTGCCCTGGAAAGAAGGAGTATTTTACCTGCCTCTGTTTAGAATTGCCAGCACATAGTGATCATAAAAAGGAGACGGGCTTTTATTTGGTGTTAATATTGTCCTTAAGTTCTCTACGGACATTGCGCCCCCTTGTTGCTGCATCAGGGACAGACGATCGCAGGGCACCCTCCAGACCTCCCCGAGCCTGCTGCTTCTGAGGCAGGTAGGCAGGATGGCCCCATTATACAGATGTCAAAACTGAGGTCCGGAGATGTAAATCCACTCGCCCTCAGTCACTCAGCCAGCAAGGGTCTGAGCTGAGATTAAACACAGCTGTGGCAACTCCCTGTCCAGAGTTAAAAAGATAATAAAATCCCGAGATATCATGTCAGGCATATTCTGGGGAACATCAGCCATTTGTCTGTCTGTACCAAGAGCCACCCGCGGCCAATGGGAGTGAGTGCGAGGAGCCAGATGTGGTGATGATACTTGAAGCCATTTCTGCCTCCAAGCTCAGGACACACGGGGGGCCGTAGCTGGAGTGGCCAGCTCCAGCCTCTGTGTGCCCCATGCCTCCATCTGCCTGTGTGTCTGTCTGTCCAGCAGAGGAAGTACGACCTGCACTACCGCGTCGCCCTTGTTGTCAACTACCTGGGTCACTGTGTTTCTGTGGCCGCCCTCATGGCTGCCTTCCTGCTTTTCCTGGCCCTGCGGTGAGTTCCCCAACCCCCTTCATGGCCTGCTGCTTTTCCCTGCCCCTTCCCCCATAGTGCCCCCTTCACCCCTCCCAGACAGTCTCGCCTCCACTTGGCAGGGTGGGGCAGGGCCATGAACCCAGTGGACAGAGGGGTCTGGGGGAGGTGCCGGGGCTGGCTCAGAGAGATCCCACTGCGGCCACCACAGGGGGAATGTGGCTCCTGGGGCAGCCCTGACTTCATCGGAGGCTGAGTCTCTTACCTGGCCTGGAGGGTGGGGGACTGGGGGTGCCAGTCCCAGTTGTTTCCTGACCCCAGGCAGAGCCCTGCTTATCTCACTCCCAATCCTGCCTGACCTCCCACAGGAGTATCCGCTGTCTGCGGAATGTGATTCATTGGAATTTGATCACCACCTTTATCCTGCGCAATGTCACGTGGTTCCTGCTGCAGCTCATTGACCACGAAGTGCATGAGAGCAATGAGGTCACCGGGTGAACCCTTGGGGCTGGGGGGCTCCGGGTATTGGGGGCACCCACCTCTCTTACCCAGTCCTCAGGTGGAGACCCGTACCTGAGCTCACCTCTACCCTGATCATTGTCCCTCCCGAGCTGGGGTCAGAGTCAGGGCTGGCTAGCGGTGGGGCAGGGCGTGCTGCCAGGCCGGGGTCTTGGGAGCAGTGCAAACCTCAAACCAGACTGGGTTAGCCTCTTCCACTCCCCATCTTCTAAATATAGGACCTCCCGAGGACCCCTTAGAGAAGAAGCAGCTAGAACTAAGCTCCATTGAACTTTATCTCGATTGCAATGAGAGACCTGTCAGGGTTATTTTCCCCATTATGCAGACATGGAAAGTGAGGCTCAGGGAGGTTACATGACCCTGCAATGCCAGCAGGATCTTGACCAGGGCATCCCATGTGTTAGCTACACAGGCTGGAGCTGTGCCAATGGCTGCTGTACTCTGTCCAAGTCAATGCAAAACCCGAGACTAACCCAAGGCAAAGCACAGAGTCCTTTGGCACACCATTAAAGACTTCTCAATACATTTTCTTTGGACGGTGGACCTGAGCAGGCACCCCACCTGGTTTGACCTTTCACTTGCCCCTCATTAAGGTCTGCCTCGGCACTCACTGAGTTCAACCCAATCTGGGGGGCCCTATAGCCGCATACTAACTTGTACTGATAAGATGTCACTTGACTTGGAGAAAAAGCAGGGTTGGGAGGAGATGACCTTTGGCTTCCCACCTTAGCAGGCCTTTTTGAGAAGAGGAGACAGACAACCACGTGGGTCCTGAGATCGGGGCTAGGGCCCTGGGGGAAAGACACAGAGGCAGAGAACAGCTCAGCCCAGGACTGCTGACAGCCGGTGCCCTTGGAGCTGGACAGAGAAGGCGTGTGGTGTCTGTGGGGCAGAGAACTCCCATCACGGGCTCTCCTGGCCACCGTTCCCCAGATCTCAACCTCGGCCTGAGGGTGCCCTGGGGAAGAAGCCTGGGGAAAGATGGCTAGGTCAGGAGGCCTGGGAGCTGGCCATGGCTGGCTGCGGCCCTGGACAAGCTTTTCTCCACCCGCTCGCCCCCTCCCCTCTGCAGGGTACTTGGGAGGGTGGGTAGCCCCGCTCAAAGGGACAGGGACAAAGGCAAATTGCAACAACCCTCATTTCTTGGTGCCCATCTTAGCCAGCCTGCATCTCCATGATCCGCCCTGTTAGGTGCCATTAGCAGTTTCTCTGTGTCCCATTGAGGCTCAGAGGGGCACAGGAACCTGCCCCGGAGACGGTGAGTCTCCACCCAGAGCTGGCTGCGATCATCCTAAGCCCAGAATCTTCCAAACCCAGAGATTTTAGAGAATCACCCCAATGGCTGCAGTTCTCCTTCATAACCCAGCACTATTATTTATGCAACAACTTTCTTTTAATTGACTCACTACTTTTTTTCTACGTGAGATTTCCTATTTCATCCCTAAATGGAAACCTTGCTATGGCTCAAAGATGACTCTCGAAAAACTGACCGTGGAAATAGCAGTGATGTTCAGTCCTAGCCTCTGCCTGCAGAAAGCTCAGAGCCAGACTCCCTCTTTCTTTATGAAAACGAGATCAGAAAGTGCAGGGGGAGCAGCCCAAGAAGAGACCAGTGCCAGCTGCCCCCTTAACTTCACCCCAAACAGGGAGACAGAATTAGGAGGCATGTGAAGCTTCCCAGAGCCAGGTTAGAGGGTAGAATGCATGTCCACGAGGTAACTCTGGGCGGGTGCCCACACTGTGCACTGGGCCCTGGCCCCAGGCAGCCCCTGACCACCGCCTGCCCCGTGTAGGTCTGGTGCCGCTGCGTCACCACCGTCTTCAACTACTTCGTGGTGACCAACTTCTTCTGGATGTTCGTCGAGGGCTGCTACCTGCACACAGCCATCGTCATGACCTACTCCACCGAGCGCCTGCGCAAATGGCTCTTCCTCTTCATCGGATGGTGTGAGGGTCCCTGAGGGTCCTGGGGCCTAGTGGGGAGGGGGCAGTGCTGACAAGGTCACCTCCTTTCATCTTGGGTCTGAGGACAGGTGCACACCCCTGGCCCGCCATCCCCAGGACAGGCCAGGGAGGCAGCCACTCCCTTCCCTTGCTGGTGGGGAAGAAGCAAGCAGTCCCTCCAACAGAACACTTTACAAACACCCCTCCTCTCTTTGCCTGGGAAGACGAAGCCGAAGACCTATGTCTCTGGCTTCGAGAAAGAAGCTGACCAGCTCCACTTCTCTGTCGAATGTTCTCAGAAAACTATGCTGTCCCTTCATCTGTCTGTCCCTCTTAGAGGGGGTTGCTGAGAGAGGAGAAGGGGGGTCAGGATGGGGCCATGGATGGCCTGCAGTTGGGTGATTGGTCCCAGGCCCCTGTGGTCCCCGCACCCTGTGCTCTACAAGAGGGTCCTCATCCATCTGTCTGTCCGCCATAGCCTGTGTCTGTCCTTTCAGGTATCCCCTGCCCTATCATTGCTGCCTGGGCCGTTGGCAAGCTCTACTATGAAAACGAACAGTAAGTGGGACCGGCCAGCTGTGGGGGTCAGAGGGGTGTCAGGAAAGGTCAAGCCAGGGCTCCAGCCTAGCCATGGGGCAGGAGTTGAAGCCCTACCAGGACAGATTGACTTTCCCATGGCCCCTATATTGAGAAGATATCCCTGGCACCCCGAGATACTGGTGTACTGGGTGTTATGAGTTAGGGATCATGGGTCGTTCAAATGCCCTAATGCATAAGCCCCTTAGCCTTCAGTAAGGCTTCCTCCTCAGAGCAGCATGTCTGGCCCAGGGAATATAGAGGAGGCCAAGGGCTAGAGGCCATCAGCCTTGAACACGTCCAAGGGTGTTCATGAGCCTTTCACAGAACCCGGGGCCAGAGCAGGGGCACTTGTTTTATTCTGGGATCCCCGTCCCTGCCTGGGGTACAGTGTCCCATCCTGCGACCCTCCCTGCCCTGGAGCTGTTGGTATATAAGCCACACCCAGATGATGGCAATTCTGGCTGTGCATCAACCAAGCAGAAGCTGGGAACTTGGATGTCACCAGCTGAAACACGAGGGGGCAAGGGAATGTCAGTCTCTGGACACAAATCTCTAAGAGGTCTCCGAAGCTGGAGATTTAGGGGCAGGGGCAGAACCGGAGTGGACTCCAAGAGCTCAGCTTTGGGAAGAGCTCCTAATGATTAAAACTACCCAAGAATAAGAAGGCCGCCATGGAAGGTAGTGAGCTTCTTGCCAAAGGGGGTGTTAAAGCAAAGACCAAAACCCTAGCGCTGGGAGGCACCAAAGAGATTCCTGTTTAAGGCAGGGTGCACTGAATGATCTCTAAAGTTTGGGAGGACACAGTCAGAATTTCCCAAAGTCACGTGGCCCTTCCTGAGGTCTAGTGGGAGTGACGGACAGAGCCAGACTGCATCCCGGCCCCATGGCTCCCCTGGACTCCGAGCTTCTACACCCACCTGCATCCCCCGAGAATAATCAAGCCTCTGCTAGCGACAGGCTCCCTTCACCGGGTGAATAAGGCTCAGCTCAGAGAAAGGCCGGGGTTCAGGGCTGGAGAAGCCGTCCGCCTCTCCACCTGCTGCTTTGTGCGGCTCAGTGCCTGGCACGTGGAGCGGCAGGTTCCAAGGAATACAGGAACAGGTGCTACAGGGTGCTTGGGCCCTGGGCCAGCAAGGGGGAGCCCAGCTCTGCTTTCATTCACGAGCCTCCTGTCTGCCCAGCACTGGGTACACACCCACAGTCTGGAACAGGGTAGGGGAGTGAGAAGGAGGGTGATGAGACCCAGGGCCTGCCCTCAGTCCAGCTGGGGAGACCAGACCCTCCATGGAGGGCAAAAGGCAGCCTACGGGTGAGCCAGGATGGTCAGAGGGGCCAGGGCCATCCACCCAGGGATTTTGAGAAGACAAAGCCCTAGAGACTGGGTGGCAGGAAAGGTCAAGCCAGAGAACCTTGGGCCCAAACCTACTGTAGTGGCCAGACCCGGACTGAGCAGGCCACTTAGAGCCTCTCCATCTTTGCAGGTGCTGGTTTGGCAAGGAGCCCGGTGACCTGGTGGACTATATTTACCAAGGCCCCATCATCCTTGTGCTCCTGGTAGGTCCTCCGTAGGGACCGGGATGGGGCCGGGCACTGGGAGGGCAGCAGAGGACCCACCCGGCAGAGATGCTGGGGAAGAATGTGGCCTGGAGTGGCCGTCCTGCACACCCTCTGTACACACCACCCTACTTCCTGGCACACACACCCCCCCCCCCACTATCTGACTGGTCTGACTGGCAGATTTCTAGTGCCTCCTCCATCTGATGTCCCCTTGCCAGGTACTGAGACAGCCAGGTGAGGGGGCAGCTGTTAATGGCAAGAGAAGGGTGTGAGGACTTCTGTTCAGCCCAGACCTACCCCCCTCCGCCCCCAGCGACCCCCTCTGGGGCCCAGCCCACCGCCCCCAGCCTGGAACAGTGGTACTAGAACGAAGCGTAATGAGCAATTGTTCCCTGTCCAGCTCCCGACCCTTTGGCAAATGTATTCGCATTGAAGGTATAATTGCTACCACGTCTTTAATCCACAACGAGCTTTAATTAAGGTGGAGTTTAAGTAGAGGCTGCATTCTGCAAAAATGAACCCATTATATATTATACATTTTAAAAAAGAGACGTGCAAAAAAGCCCCATAAGAAATTGGCATTTACGTAAGACTTATTTCAGGCTTGGTAATTTCAGGCTCCTGTACGCACCAGCTTCCTTAAAGGGGCCCCCGCCTCTTGTGGGATATATAGGGGAGAGAGAGAAAGAGAGAGAAGAGATAGAAAGAGCAGGTGCCTGCTGGCGGTTCTGTGGTCGACCCTGCAGACAGTCCCTGTTTATCTCTTTCATTTCCCAACTCCTCCTTTTTGTGACTTCTTCAGGAATTCCTTTGTCCCCCATCTTTGGAGTGCCCTTGTTGTATATGACCTGGAGATGACGAGGGAGGTTTTCTACCCACTGCCTGAAATTCCACCTTGTTTCAGAGGCAGAAGCCAATCCTTGTTGGCAGTCGAGGAGAGGGTTGGGGGTGGGAGGGAGTGACTGTCCTTGGAGTCCCAGCTGCAGTGAGTCACTTGTCCCCACCCTCAGTGTGAACGGAAACCCCTTGAGACTCATCCCCTCCCTGCCAGCTGCTCAGAGCCCATCCTGGAGGGATAGGGCTTTTCGTGAATCTGCCCCCCACCCCCCCAAGAAGGCTGGCCTGGGTCGGGCTTTGGTGATAGTGGGGAAGGAGCCCCCTGGCTGCAAGGATGTTGGGCAGCATGAGAAAATGAACAGAGAAAGGGAGATGGGCATGGGGGGACCCTGTGTCAGCCCCCTCTCCCTGCCTGCTCCTCCCTGACCCTTTCTCCGCTTCTACTCCCACCTCTTGGCCCAAGAGCCCTTTGCATCTCCCTTTGGGCCCTTACTGTATTGCACTGATGGAGCTTCCCATTCCCCCCCAAGCCTGTCCAGAAGCTTCATCTTCGTAACTTCCAAATCTCGCATCATCCGTGGCTGGAAATGGGAATTATGATCCCCATTTTACAGCTGGAGAAACTGAGAGAGATGAAACCTCCTGCCCAAGGTCACCACTAATAGCTCGCTGAGCTGAGACACAAGGGCTGGTCCTCGGGGTTGGGTACGCGCTCCGTACCCTGCCAGCCCTGCCCACCCCTGATGGTTCATGGCTGCCCTGCTGCTGCTGAAAGACACGACCAAGCTTATTTTTGGGTTCTGGGAAGTGAACTGGCTGGTTCAGTTTGCAGGAGGCTGTTGTCATGGGAAAGGTGTGTGACACTGGGTTCCACTGTGGACCAGGCACGGGGCTCAGGGCTCTCCATGAGTATTTTAACCCATGCTGACCTTCCAAGACAGGCTCTCTGGTGTCCCTTTTGGGCCAGTGAGGACACAGAAGCTCAGGAAGCTTAATGAAGCCACTTAACTTGCCCAAGACCACGCGAGCGCCAGAATTAGAGCCATGTGACAAGAACTCGGTGCCAGGCGTTCATTTAGGACGTGGTCCCAGGAAGCACAGCGACGGGTGGGAGTAGAAGGAAAGGTGGGGAGGAAGCCAAGGTGAGGTGCTGAGCCAGCTTCCATGGGGACAACCCCGTGGAAGAGTGTCAGAAGGATCCCCCGCTGAAGGCTTGGAAGCTGGGTTACTTCACACACTTCCTGCCTCGTCAGTGTGTGAGGTGGCCCTGGGGACATGAAACCTGATTATTTCCAGGTCCTTCTGTTGTGAGGCTGAGCTAGCTCCCCAGGCACCAGAGGAAGCCTGAGGCTGAGAAGTGTCCCCGGCAGCAACAGGGGACTCCCAGCTGGGCTCCTCCAGGGCACGGAGCATTGGGTCTGTCTGTAAAGTCTCCTCATTCCCTGCTCCTTCCAGCAATGTCCCAGCAGCTCCTGTACCACATGCAAATTCCAGGGTCCCCCGCCTTCCCCTGGGAATGTCTGGAGTGGGCCCAAGATCTGCATTCAGACGAAGGGCCCCGGAGACTTGGCTGTGCACACTCGAGTTGGAGAACTCGATGGGCGTTGTCTGGGTTTTCTCTGTGGCCCAGCCAGGGCCCCACGCGCCCCTGGGCGAGGGCCTTTGAGGCTACACCTGCCTAGAGCATGCCAACAGGAGGAGAAAGCTGAGGCACCCAGTGAGGACCAGGCCCCCAGGGCCCAGGAACCAGAGGGGTATCCAGGCTTCTGGAGGCATCTGGTGAAGTCACTGGGCTCCACAGATGCCCATGGCACAGACAGGCCGGCCGTGTTTAACTGCCCTGGCAAATGGGTAGTCCTGGAAGCTGAGAGCAGGGGAGCAGTGAGAGGAGGGTCCTGAGCTGCGTTGGGAGCACCCCAATAAACCTCCAGTACCCAGAACTGGAGGGGAGCAAGGGATATCTCCGAGGCAGGGAACCATGTCTGAAGTCCAGGAGGTGGAAACGTCAGTCTGCTTTCTGCCTCCCTCCCTGCCTGTGCACAAGCGACGGTGAAGTTCAAGGAGGGTCTCCCATGAGCATCCTTACCATCTGGAAAAGTAGCTGGGGTGGGGCTGGGGAGATCCCAGGATGCTCTGCGCTGATGAGCTAGGTCTCTACTTTCTCTGCCTTTGTGGCAGGCACTATGCTGTGGGGCATCCTAGGACAAGTCCTGGTCGCTGCCTCCTGGGATTTGTGACCATGAAGGACCTCCTCGCTCAGAGCCTCAGTTTCTCACCTCTAACATGATGATGGCAGTCCCTGCTTTACGGGGTCACTGGGAGGACCCATGGTAGCCCTCGGGCCCCACCTCCAGCAGGTCCTCCTCACACCGGGAGCCGCGGGTCTGCCTCCTGTGCTGATGGGCCTTGCAGTGCTCTCCTGACCTCCGATCTCCCATCCCTGGCAGTGTGGCCAGTACCTTACCTCTGCTTGCTTCCATCTGGCCCAGAGTTCATTAACTCCTGCAGGAGCAGGAACACAACACAGGGGTCAGGGGGAGGACGCTGAGGCCGGCTGCCTTGGTTCAAATCCTGACACCAATGTGTCCTTTGTGGCACGGGCAAGTGATGGAGTCTATCTGAACCTCAGTTTGTACATCTGTAAAATGGGTATAATGATCACATCTACTATATAAGGCTGGAGTGCTTGGAACAAAACCTAGAATGATCTGTGTCCTGGGCCACATTAGGGAGCAGTAAGCCTCCCTTGTCTGTCCTGGCAGCAACCATAATGTCCAGATCTCCTTTCTGGGCCTGACAATGCACCACCGCCTCCCAGGCTGGAGCTCTGACCCGACTGGGGGGCTCCTCCCACGGAGCCTCATTAGGAATTAATGTGCCAGTGAGCACTGGAGTTCCAGGAAACACAGGGTGGGGAAAAGGGCTAGACTTCATGGGAAGTTTCTCCAGGGGGGTTGACTTACCCTTTCACCCATTACCTTCTCCCCTCAGCATTCCCAGAGCCCCTGACATGCAGGCTGCGCTAAGAACATTCTGGGCTGGGAGGGCCCTACCGCTGCTGTTCTAGAAGGAGGAAGATTTCAATGCTCACCTCAGCCACAGTGGCTGCCAGCTGGCATATCTCCCCTATCCCAGGCCTTTCTCTCCTGGCCTTTCTCTGCTTGGAACCCAATCCCCCACAGTCCATCAGCCCTCAGCTCAAATGCCATTTCTCTAGGCCTTTCTGACCCCTTTCGCCCAGGAAAGTCCCACAAGACTTCTAGGAGCAGGGACATGGCAAGTCAGCTCACAGAAGGAAGGAGGAAGGAAGGAAACTAGGCTGGACAAGACTAGGGTACAATAACCAGTGCTCACTGAAGAGCTGGAATTTGCGATGGGGAGAAGAGGGAGGTCCCAGAGTGGAGAGCTCGGTGTGGGCTGGGGGTCCGAGGCTGCCTGGAGGCGGCGCCCATGGAGGGATGAGGTGGAGAGGATCCTGGGAAGGGCATGGCTGGGGACCACACTCACAAGGAAAGAGTGACTTTCAGGCTTCACAGGCCCAGGGAGAGCTGGAGTGGGGGCAGCAGCACCGACTGCCTGCCTCACGTGAGCGGAGGGGATAAGGCTTGTGTCCCGGCTCCTCCGCACCAGACCCTGTCCCTGCTCTTGCCTCAGCACATGGAATGGGACCCTGTAGCCGGGAGGTGAAGGCATGGTCGAGTAGGTGTTTAGGTGCCTGGATGGATGGAAGGATGGTTGCATGTAAGGAATGTGCCAGAAATGAGAATATATTTTCCCTCCAGGCCCCCAGAGCATCCTCCCACTTAGGGGTCCTGCAGAGGCCACAGGGCTGTCTGTCCCGGGGTGTCTCCCGGCGTCCCCACTCTCAGCCTGGGATCCAGAACTTAGGAGCCTCAAGAAGTGACGGACTCTTGGGACAGAGCCTCAGGCAGAATGTGGGTGTGTGTGTCTGTGCATGCACACACACACACACACACACACACACACACACACACACAGGTGCATAGGTGTGAGCCAGCAGATGCTCTCTGACCCATGGTCACTTCCTCGGGAGAGACTCCCAAGGAAGGGAATCTCTCTTTCCTGTCTGCTCACGTTTGGAGATAGGTGTAGAGAAGCCCTGGCATGCCTACGTCCCCAGATTCACAGGTTTTCATATGCACACACTCACACAAGCACAGAGACAGAACCGCCCCCCCCCCCCAGAAGTGTTTGGAGGGCAGCACACGGTCACGCAGATAAGCCGGCGCAGATGGACGGGACGCTGGCAGGCCCACGGTAACCATCCACAGCACGAGCCTGGCTAGGGTGGCCCGGACAGGTCCTGGGAAAAGACTGGGTGTGTGGGCTCTGGCACCAACAAAAGGCTTGAAATGAAGATAAATGAGGCTCTTCCAGGAGCCCTGGAGCCAGCCCAGCAGCCCATTCATCTTCATTGCCTCAGATATGCTTGAGAAGTGTTTTCCTGGGGGCAAGGGAGGTTTGGTGAGGGATTAGTCACTCCCTCTGGCCAGGTCCATTCCCCCAGGGAAGCAGGGCCTCAGAGGGAACCCTCAATCGACAAGAGGGGGGGACCCTATAGCAGGCAGGGCAAGGGACTGGGGCGGAGGCCTGGCCAGCTCCTGTGGCTTCCCCAAGTGGGGCAGGTGATGGGGGACTTTCTGAGGAGCTGTGCCTCAAGAGAAGTGACCTTGGTGTCCTTGGTCCCTGCCTCCAAAGCCGCTTTCCCCCACCGGGGTCTGGAGGTGGAGACGCCAGCCCTGGAACCCTCCGGAAAGGGGGAATTCTGCCCGTCCTGATAAGGGAGAAGCAGAGGCCTTGGGACCGCAGGCAGGGACTGGGGTGACGGGTGGGATGTGTGCATGGGACACGGGGCCCAGTGGGTTATGGGGGGAAGTGGCTGCCTCTCAGTGCATTCCCTACCTCACGGTCCTTTCTTTTTTGCCTTCCCTCCCTCCAGATCAATTTTGTATTTCTTTTCAACATCGTCAGGATCCTCATGACAAAACTCCGAGCATCCACGACATCGGAGACAATCCAGTACAGGTGAATGACGGGTGTCTTAACGCCCCGAGAGCAGAAGCGAGGCATCTAGGCTGGGCCCTCCAAACCCTCACAGGCCTCAGCCAGGGAGCTTGCTCAGCACCTGAGTGAGGGCCAGTGTGGGCTCAGACCAGCTTTGTCGCCCTGTCACACCCCTAGGAAGGCGGTCAAGGCCACCCTGGTTCTCCTGCCCCTCCTGGGCATCACCTACATGCTCTTCTTCGTCAACCCTGGGGAGGACGACCTGTCGCAGATCGTGTTCATCTATTTCAACTCCTTCCTGCAGTCGTTCCAGGTGGGGCATGAGACCAGATGGGGCACCGGTGTCCTCACAGAGACCTCACAGGGGACATGGTTCACATGAAATAGAACCCCAACCCTGGACCCTGGCACCCCCACCCCAGGGGTCAGGTGTCCATCACCCTAGCCTGTGGCCCAGCGCCTGTTCTGAGGGTTTTCGACAGCCTGTCACTCGCAGTGAGCCCCGGGACACCCATACCATGAGGGTGGGCTGCCCCCGAGCTCGGAGCCTCTGGGTCCAGGTATTCCCAGCTGTCCCAGCAGAGTCGCTCCCCAAGCAGGTCACTGATCCTCCCTCCTTCCTTTCCAGGGTTTCTTTGTGTCTGTCTTCTACTGCTTCTTCAATGGAGAGGTAGGAAGCTAGGCTCTGGGGTGGTCCTCAGTTCCCAGCTCAGGGGAGCCACCCAGCCTTTAGGGAGGCCCGGGGTCCCTGACTCTGCTCAGCTCTGCCCTGGACAGGGGAGGGGATGGCCGGAGAAACCACTGAGATTTGGGAAACAGGAATCCTACCTGAGGGTCTCCAACCAGTTTAGAAGGTCCCCTTCACAAAGGCCAGCACTTCACAAAGGCACTTGGAGAGATGGGTGAGCGGGGAGCCCTGGCTGCAGGGTCCCACTGGAGACAGATGCTGGAACACCACTGGTAATGGGGAGGCATTGCAGGAGTGAGTCAGGTGTGAACCGCACCTCCAGGCCCTTATGGACGCAGGGAGCAGGAGAGACACCAGCACATTCCCCCACCACGGAACAGATCACACAGCTTGGGGCCAACACCAGGGAACAAGGCACTGGGGACAGGCTGCTTAGCTCACACAGCCCAGAATCTCAGCATAAGCAGCTTGGGACAGAGGCTCACACAGGCCTGTGCTAGGTGAGGACCCACAGTGGGTTATGGGGCCAAGGGTAGACACAGCCCCAGGTCCTGAGAGCTTCCAAACACTCAAGGTAAGTGCCATGCTGAGACACTTCCCCTGCCTCTGCAGAGAGTGCCACTCTGTCTGCCTGGGTCTCTGTCAATCAAAGCAGACCCCAACACAGGCAAGGCCGACAGTAGAGACTGGCCTGGGCTGGAGGGCAGGGAGAAAGCTTTCAAAGAAAACGCACAGTGACTCTGGGGCATTTATTCTGGTCAGCCCTGTGCTAGGCTAGCATGTGGGGGACACCACCCATTTTGCAGAAAAATCCTTTAGTTCCAATACCAATGAGAATAATACGGCACCGGCCACGATCAGGTTTTGAAATGACTGGAACTGTTAGCTTGACTTTCTGTCTCAGCAGCGCACACTATGGGCTATGGCCAGTGAGGCAGGGGCTGTCTGCTGGGGGACGAGGCTGGAGGAAGGGCTTTCAGGAGGGACAGGGATGCCAAGTATGTGAGGAGAGCTCAAAGGTCTCCAGACGCCAGGAGAGCCAGAAGCAGATGTTCGAAGCTGGGGCTTGGGTCCCACCATAAAGAGGAGATGGCGGAGGGAGGGGGCAGGGAGGGCAGTGCGCCCCAAGGAGGGGTGAGCGGGGAGTTTCTCCAGGAGGGGTGAGGACAGAGGGCAGGAGCTTCAGAGGCTAATGGCTTCAGGGGAAGGACCTGCTTTTGGAACCGGCCAGTGCCTCCCTGGGTATGACAGTGGTGGTCAGGAGGACACCCCAGCCTCCCTCCCTTTAAGGGCCCCGCAAGGGGTAGGAGCGGGAGAGAAGGCTCCTGGTTCTGGGATTGGCGCCTGCAGGCCCTGCTGAGCCGCTGCCCACCCGACCCCCCGCAGGTGCGCTCGGCTGTGAGGAAAAGGTGGCACCGCTGGCAGGACCATCACTCCCTCCGAGTGCCTGTGGCCCGGGCCATGTCCATCCCCACGTCGCCCACACGGATCAGCTTCCACAGCATGAAGCAGACGGCCGCCCTGTGAGCCCCCCGTCACCCCGCTCACTCATCACTCACCATCAGGACAGCTTCCCTTTCCCGTGGGGTGCCTCTCTCTGGGTTCACTTTGCCACCTCGCAGCTCAGGCCCTGGTGGGGGCACAAGGGAGGGGAGAGATCAGCTGGCCAGCCCTGCTAGAGAGGGGTGTGCAGCAGCGGGCAGCGGGAGAGGCTCTCCGGAGCCAGGCCCGCTAGGTACCTGTCTCAGTGCAGAGGGAGCAGAGGGATGTCACAGAGACACCTATCCCTGCAGAAGAGCGGGTCACATGTCTTCAGGCATTTGCCCACACCAGCCTCTCTCCCGGCATCCTCACTATAGCCCCACTCACAGGCAAGGAAACAGGCCCAGCTCCAGGAAGGGCCTGTCCAAGCCACACAGCTCATTCATGGCAGAGCGGGGACTCCCCGCTCTGTGCAGGCTTTCCCACCAACAGCAGGGTAACGTCTGGCCTTGCTCCCTGCTCCCTGCCTTCTGCCTCCCAGCTCAGGCTGGCCTCTGCAGTGGAGGGGGCAGGGCACAGCAGCTGGAAGCAAGGAATTCGTTTGGTTTCCTCCCACGGGCTCTCACCTACACGCCACCCCAGAGCAGGCCATCTCTCTGCCCGTCCCCACCCATCCTCCTGTCCCTGGGTCCTGGAAAAGATGCTGCTTCCTGTCCCAGGAGAGCTTTTCTCAACCTAGTCCACAGACTCAGGGCCTTGGGGAGGGACACTAGAGGAGGAAGGTGCAGCTAGGATAACCCTACGCTCTTAAGCCAACCAGATACATAGTACAGATGAAGTGAGGAGGAGAAGCATGGTGGCCGGGGGGCAAGGAGTCGAAAACCAACTAGGTCTTCGGTGATTGGAACAAATCTCCCACCTCCCACTTTAGACTGGGCTTCGATTCAGCCTCCCCTTCAGAAACATCTCGGCTCTCTGTGAAATAAACCATGCCTCTGTGGAAACAGCCTTCCCTCAGGTCAAGTCAACCAGGCATGCGAAGGGGTGCTGTGGCCAAGGAGGGGGAGCTGGATCCATTCTCATTTGCAGAGCCCACGGCCCTGGCCTAGGGCTGGCTCTCCTCTCTGACCTGTGTGTCTGCCAGCCTGTCCCTTCCTTATTCCCTTATTTCTTGGTCTTTACCCCTCCTCTCCTACCAACAGCAGTTTAATTCAGCACAGAGGAGAGAGGGGCAATTCACCCAGCACGCCATAGCTCTGTCCCAAAGCCAGTGTCTGAAATCCGGAAGCAGGTGTAGACCACACCCCACAGTATCCATGAACAATACCACAGGACGTTTCCAGGAGAGGGCTGGAGTGGACAAGAGGAGGCAGGAGCCATCAGGTCGGGGTTCAGAAGAGCTTTTGCTCTGGGAATACCACCAACATATTTTTTAAAATAATTATCCCTTCTTGCATATTCTTCAGTTGACATCTAATATTATTTAGACTTTTAAATTGGTAAGAGGTGATTTCTTGCTTTTGGCAAATATTTACATTTTAAAATAAAACTGCCAAAACACTTTAAAATACATCACTAAGAATCCAAACACAGCCGTGATTTAATAGCCAGGCTTTTCTGTTTGAAAAAAACAAGCTAACCAGCTCTTCCTCAACAGCTGGAAATTTTACATTGTCCCTTCTTTTTTGGAACTTGTATCTTCATTCCATTTCCCCCCAGGGGATTTTATACTAATGCAGTGTTTTTATGGGTTAAAGTCTTTCCTTGATTACCTTCTCCTACTTCTCTGCCACAAAATATATTTGGAAATTGAAATAGAAATATTTAATTATCTGTGACTAAAATTTGTGAGAGATTAAAAAAAGAAGTCTTCTGGATTGAGTTACCACAACTATTTTTGATATAAAATATAGGATACAATTGATTAATACAACACAGACACTTAAAGTTTTTGTAAGGCAAATGTTAAACCTAAAAAGAAAAATCCATCAAAAGTACATCTGAATGGAATGGATAGGAATTTAATTGTTCATGAATCCATGGGTGAATATTTATTGCTGGAATAAATCAGGACTCAGCATCTTTTCTTTCTTTTTCATTTTTATAGCTTCACATGCTGAGAATGAGAAACCTTTTCACAAAAATAAGTAGGTATCAGGGTCCCTGACCTCCTTCTGAGACATATGCCCAAAACTGCATAGTGATCTATCATCAAAAATTATGTGTCAGCCCACCACTTAATTAAGTCCTCTTTAAATGTGGCTGAAAGAAATGAACTGAAAACCATTTGACTTGCCAAAGGCTCGGCTACCCCGGGCAGGCGCTCCTGCCATCCTTTACCAGGGGCAGCTGAGCGGGGGGAGGTTCATGGCTGGGTGCTGCACCCAAGGGACCTGCGGCCGGGCCCCCCTGCTTTGCTTCTGTTGGTGGGAAGGGACGGGGCTCCCTGGCTCTGTGCTTTCTAGAGACACAGGACTAACTCTCGTGCGCCTTGTAAAGGCTCCCTGGTGCTCAGAGGTGGCATCCTGCTGCTTGCATTAGCATCGCTGCTGGTGGAGTAAGGAGCTCAGTGCTCATCACAGCAGTGCCAGGCCCCGACCCCTCATCGCTGCTCCTCAGATGCGGCTCCTCGCCCCACGGCCCCAGTTCCCAGCTGGCAGAGCAGCCAAGTCACGAGCCTCTGCTCAGCAGGCAGTGTGGCCTGTTCCCGCTTCCGTTCAGAGAAGGCCCCTCGTTGGTCCTGTGCTGATTGACACATATCCCCTCACCCCTGGGGCCCTCGGTCATGCCCCCAGCCGGGCCTCTGGCTATGAAATGCCAGCAGAGCCAGGAGGCTCTCTGTGGATCTCCCACTGGGGAACCTCGTGAGGTTCCTCCCAGCCAAGCCAGGCCTCGTGAGCAGCTGCCTCAGCGTGGACAGTCCCTCGCTGAGCGGGCTTTCCTGCGAAGTGGCCTTGTTGGCAGACGCTCCTCCTTAGGAGTCAGGTTCCGGCACCCAGACCCCTCAGGGCCCTTTCATTGCCCTCACTTATAAAGGGGCTGAGGAGGGCTTGAGACCTCAAGGGGATTCCTCAGCCCAGCCTTCTGGCCCCACTCGCACCGAGTGGCCATAGCCCTGACCCTACACAGATCCAACCCCCTGGCCTGTACTCAAAGTGGTGCCCTGAGGTGCCCGCTGGGGTCCGAGCCTGTGGAAGGCAAGGAGGCCAACAGGCGTGGCAGGTGTGGGGCATCTGTGCCAGGGGCACGGAGCGTGAGATGTGTCCGTGCTGGAGGGTCTGTGGTGAAGGTTCCATCTGAGGCCTGAAGTCGCACGCGCCCTGCTCTCCTGTGGATGAGGCTGACTAGCAGCAGAAGGGCAAATGGACATCAAGGGGAAAAACAAGGCTCACAGAAACCGACGACCAATATGTGGACGTACGTAGCAGGAGACACACATGGGGGCTCACAGATGTGGAAGCCAACACTCTGAGGGCCGCAGAGGGAAGCCCAGATGGACACCGAGACGCCTGGGGACACGCAGAGGGGCACCCCGCCACCAAATGCACAAGTGTCCATCAGCCAGAGTCGTGCCCCATTTCCTGAGCACCGCTGTGCACCACATAGGGAAGTAACAGCACGCGTAACACAAGGTTCCTGTTCCAAGAAACTCAGCATCCACTTGAGAAGAAATAGCCCCCAACGGCACCAGGGAAAGGCAGGAGGAAGGAGGTTCTCTGCATCCCTACCTGGCTGGATCTGCCAGTGTCCGTTTCTGTCTGCTGTGGTGAGGAGAGCGTCAGGCCTAAGGACCGAAAACAAGTCAGGTTCTGCGGCTGGCACTTTCCTCAGCTCCCTGCATTTTCCACAGCTCTGAGACCACGCCTGTGGTGGCCTCAAGCCAGACAAGGTTTGGGGGACACAAGAACCTCAGCTGCCTTCCCCTAGTCCCTGCCCATTTCCCATAGTCCTGGGCAGCCCGGACTGCCACAGAGACAGACAGAACTGGAAAAGGAGCCCAGTGTTTGCTGCTCTTTCTTCCAGAGCATCTTCAGAGCACCATGGGCAGATGGGGTGCATGGGCAGTGAGGTGACAGGCTGGAAAGGGGGGCTGTCACTCAAAAGGTCACCCCTTCACATGTCTGAGGCTGACAAAGGGTGTGCCTGGGGGCTGCAAGACACAAGAGGAGTCCTTTCCTCAAGTGACACTTCAGCCAAGATCTGGGAGAGGTATGTGGAAAAGAGCGGTGCCTCCAGCCAGGGAGCCTGGCCAGGGGCTCTGAGAACACACCTGGCTGGCTCACCAGAACCAACAAGGCTGCTCTTTAAGAGCAGACTTTGGGAACCTTTGTTTCCAGACTGGCGAGGGATCTAGAAATCTACATGTTCACAAGCCCCTCCGGTGTTTCTGTTGCTGTCTGGTGCGGGAGCCACTGAACTGAACAAGAAACATCTTGTCTCTTCTTTCCAGCACAGACACACTACTACTACTACTACTGCTACTACTACTACTATTACTACTACCATAGAAAGGGAAGGTGAGTGACCTGACCTGCCTTTCCAGAAACCTCGAAGAGAAGGCCACTAGAGCAGGAAGAAAGAGGCAGGTACAAAACACGTAAGTGTATACAGCAATATGCTGATTACGGTTTCCAGCTCTGCCCCGGAAATGCCAATAATTCTCCAGAGGAAGCCACCCCACTCAGAGATGTTAGTTAGCAGGAGGGATCGGCTGAGAGCAAGCTGAGGTCCCTGCCCCATGCTGACTGAGTTTACCCCGGACATTGTTGGTAGGGATTTCTTTGCTCCGAGCCTGAAACCCTCCCACAAATCTTTAGCATGCTTCCCACCCCACAGAACCACCACAGTGGACTCCAACTAGTGAATCCTGTCCATTCTACAGGACCAAAGAGCCTCTCTTCCAGGAAGCCTTCCTACCAGCGTTGGTCAGACAAGTCCCACCTGGGAACCCATACGGCAAGGCAGTCCATGCCAGGCTCCACTGCCAGGCTGGAATTGCTCAAGGCCTGTGCTGCCACTTACGTCCACAAGAGCTCTGCACCCAGTAGGAGCTCTAGAAACATTCATTGACTAAACTGGCCTTTCGCATTTGTTCCACCTACAACTGGTAACTCATAGGCTAGAGTCCAATATGAGCAGAACAGATCAAAAGTACAAAGAATCCCAGATCTATTAGCTTTACAGTGCAGGAAAATCCATTCTCCGGCTCCATACCCCACCACCACCAAAGCTGAGGGCCAGGCCAAGCCTGAGGGCATCCCCTCTCCATGTGCAAGCAGAAAATTGGAGGAGGAGAGCCTCTCCATTCTTCCAACACTCCCCTGCAGGTGTCCGCCTATTAATCTCACACCATGGGGCCCAATGCCTCAATGGGCACTGTCTTACTACTGGGTGGAGGCAGGGGACCAGACCTGTGCCCCCCTGTCTAGGTTTGAGCCCACAGCCCTGTCCCTGGGGAGTGGAAGCACTTCTCCCAACCCCATGTCCTGGCTTAGACAACTGACTTTATGATCACCCTGCTTAAACCTCTCATTTGTCTGATGACACAGCAGGAGCCACAGAAGAATGAACTGCCTGGATAAATGAACAATGAAAGCCAGGGCCCAGACATTTTAGAATGTTAGCTACTGTACTTTGCAAAGGGAGCCCAAGCAGAGAGACCTTCTGAAGCCAAGTCCTGCATCCAGTCTCTGATAACTGCTGGCTGGACAAATGAGTGAGCAGGAAGAGGCATCAGCTCTGGAAGAAAACCATCCCTCTGTTTCTGCTGTGAAAATAAGAAAGTAATTAATTGTGCTTCATAATTAGTTCTGCCTGGCACCAACTGAACCTTTCTATGGCTCTCTGAGGCCCAACCGTGTGTGAGGAACAACCCAACATCATGGATCCCCATGGAGTCCCCTCTGCCCAAGAAGACAGAGAAATTCAAAGACTTGTCATTTCTTCCTGCTCCCCTCAGTTCTAGTCTCCATGTCCGCTGGGGAAGGCTGGGGTGGACCCTTGAGGGATAGGGACCCTTTCCTTATTCCTCCAGCTTGGCCCAAATAGTTTATCCTTCTGGGGCTTTCCAAAGCATGCACTATGGAGTCTGTGCCTCTAGTCCCCAAGCTCATGGACTCCCCTGGCCCTGGGTCTCCTCATTTATATCAGTCCTCAGTTTGAAACAGATTCTGGGCTATCCCCCACTCCACACCCTCAACACTGCACACCTACTAAACGTTAAAGTCTTTATGATGCGGGATCATCGAGCATGAAGCTCAAGAAAGAATTCTTGAGACATTTCACAGGGCAAAAAGGTGCTTTTAGTATTCTAAGCATGGGGACAGGACCCACGGGCAGAAAGAACTGCCCTTGTGAGTGTAAGGAGTGTCTAATATATACTTTGTAGTTAGTGGGGGTTAGGGTCAAGTCTCTTTTGTGTATGTTGAAAGTAAGCTTTACAGAACCTTGGAGGTCTGGCTGTTGTCAAGATAAGTTTACACTTTCTTATCTAGTAAAACATGAATCATGAGACCCTTGAAGGTCATGTTCTATGTGTCACATGTGCATCAGTGGGTCCCATGTTGTATGTGATTCTTAGTCATATTCTTCCTGCCTTAGTTTCCCTCAACATTTCCATCTGAAGGAATGAAGAGAAAAGGCCCTTCCTTAGAATGTGGATTCTTTCCCTACCTAGAAAAATATAAACATATGAAATGTGCAAATATTACACATTAAATAGTGCAGAAAATCTTTACAGAAATCCTCAAAAGAACCACAGACCCAAGTTTAAAAGCCCGTGACCTCAAGATGAAATAAAGACACTCTCATGAAACTAATTAAAGAGCTCCCACATGGGCAGAGCTCAAGCCTGCCTATGTTAGAGGGAGCGGGCACTCTGCATCACACATGGTTCTGAGCCCACTCCAGACCTCCTGAAACGCAGTCCCAGGGGTGTGATTTCACACTTTTAACAGGCTCTAGGAGCGCTGCTCACCCAGGAGGGCCCTTCTCCCTCCCTCCTTCCTTCCTTCCCTGGCACTCAAGGCCCTCGGCTCGCTGCATCTCCTGCTCTGCCCACCTCCCCCCTGCAGGATGCAGCTCTGCCTTTCCTGCACCACCTACTGTATGTAGGTTGATCTCCAGCCAGAGCTTTGTCTGCCCCTGCCCTGAAATGCCAGTACCCAGGAAATGTCAAGGTTCTAAGAGAGATTTTACTTGAACAAAGGGTCCCAAAGAATGAATCTGAATACCACTGTGTTCATAGCTTTCTAAGTGAGATTGCTAGAGGAAGCTTCTACCGAAGCACAGTGGAATGAACCACAACAGTACATAAATTAGCGCACATAGTAGGGCCAGATATGTTACTGCACTGAACTCGGAGGGAGAAAGGAAAGAAGGGAACACCACACATGCCTCAGCATAGCACACCGGACTAAATGTTTTCCCATGTACTTTCTCACTTAAGCATCTTAAAAATCCAGCAATATAGAAAAACTCAGCTTATAAAGGAAAAAAGAAAAAAACATGCTGGCTACCCTGAGCTTCCGATTCCTCTCAGGGAGTCTAACCCAGACCCGGGAACTCTTGTCCCTAAAGGGCCTTGAAGTCTTAGAGTTTCTCTGCCTCGAACTTCTTCTCAGAGTCTACAGACTTTATAAGAATTTTTAAATTTACTACTTTCATTTTAGTTATAATCTTAAAAAGCTAGATTAAGTTATAATCTTAAAAAGCTAAGATTAAAAAATCTTAAAAAGACTTTAAAAGTCTTAAAAATTTAGTAATCATCTTAAAAAATATTTGACCTTAAAACACCCTTTTCACAAACCATAAGTGACTCTTAATCTCACAACAAACTGAGGGTTGCCGGGGGGAGGGGGTTTGGGAGAAGGGGGTGGGATTATGGACATTGGGGAGGGTATGTGATTTGGTGAGTGCTGTGAAGTGTGTAAACCTGGTGATTCACAGACCTGTACCCCTGGGGATAAAAATATATGTTTATAAAAAATAAAAAATTAAAAAAAAAAAATTGAAAAAAAAAAAAAAACACCCTTTTCATAGTGTCAATGAAAGACAGTTTAATCATACAACACATGAGCTACAGTTCCTCAAACTGGGGATTCCCTGATGTATTCTGCGGAGTTCTGAGAGTCGGTGTCCCCAATCGAGGCCACTACAATATACTGAATTTGTGAACCTGCCTCGGCACGAACAACTCGGTGACTGTCGGGCTTTTCCCGAGTGAGGACCTGCCTTTTGAGCCAAGAGCTGAGTTAGGTATGTGCGTTAGGGAGTAGACATTCCGAAGTAAGTCAGTTTTTACACCCAAACACTGATTGTGGGAGCCACCCTGGAGAATATTCATTCTTACGTCAAATATTTATTGAGCATCTACTGAGTGGTCACACTCTTCTGGGCATCACAGGCATATAGCCATGAACAAAACAGACCCAAACCCCAGGCCTCAGGGAACGTACATCCTGATGTGGAGAGTGAAAAACAAGATACAGAAGGAAAATATGCTATACAGCGTTAACCGATAAAGGGGACAAAATAAACAAGGAATGGGATATAAATTGTGTATGTGTTTGAATATGAATGGAGGAAGGTATGGCTCAAGGTTTAAACTGTAAGTGGAATCACTGGGGAGCCCTCATTTCTGAGAACGGGGGGAGTCCTCGTGAGCATCCAGTCCTGGCAGGAAGCACTGCAGACAGATGGAAAAGTCAGTGCCAAGGCCGTGTGTGTGTGTGTGTGTGT
>NC_081560.1:45607096-45663072 GCF_022355385.1 Mustela nigripes
GTGTGTGTGTGTGTGTGTGTGTGTAGGTTGGTGGGGAGGGAGATGGGGTGTGTGTGTGTGTGTGCGCGCGTGTGTAGGTTGGTGGGGAGGGAGATGGGGCGTGTGTGTGTGTGTGTGTGTGTGTAGGTTGGTGGGGAGGGAGATGGGGGAGACCACACAGGTTTGATTCTTGAATGAGCAGAAAAGCCACTGAGTCTGAATTTGTAGGACCAATGGGATCACCTGGGCTGCTGTGTTGAAAACAGATTGTGAAACAGAGTTCAGAGTCTTGAAATAAATTTCAGAGTCTTGAAATAAACCAGTGGGGAAATGGTGATGGCTGGACCAGGGTGGGGGCCTGATTCTAAATACCCAGGGAGCATGGAGTTGATGGTCTTGAATGAGGCATACAGGAGAAAAAGCAGTCAGAATAGGCACTGAGGAGCTGTTACTAACCAAGAGGTCAGGTTTGTAAGCTTGCTCCAGAATTCTTTAGAGAAAAAAATGGAAGGTCTGGTCTCAATTTCTAAAAGAATGTTAATAAGGATTTTTTTTTTAAAAGCTTCCCCTCCCTTTCCCAAAAGCTCACTGCACTTAATCTATCAACTAACTCACACTCAGATGCAGAACAGTGGGTTTTGATGAACTAAAAAAGGTTTTAATTAGGCTAAGTTGTTTTAGTTAGCCTAACTGTTTTTGCATTAATTGCTGGTGATTGAGTTTTAAGACGTAACAAATGCAGACACTGTCTGGAAAAATACACAGGCTCACTTCTGTACCAAGTCCAGAACGTTACAAGAGGAGGCACAGAGCTTTGGCTCCCAGAGAGAAGGGCTCTCTCTTCCCAGCCTCATGCTCACAAAATTTCCATTAGGTTCAGGCTCAGGCTGTGGCTTGGGACAGGGACATGGAAGGCTACACTAGGACCATCAAAGCTAGATTCTGGAAGAGTTGGAACTAGAATGCACTTTATGTCCAGCACAGCCCCGCCCCCCATCCTATAAGTTCGTGGCTCCATGAAATCCCCCAGGGAAACTGAAATCCCACTGCACACTTGCCCCTCCACCCTGCCCCACTTACCTAATTACCTCACTGGATACATGTTCTTATAAATTCACATTTTCAAGGGGAAGTCCTTTTGAGGGAGCAATGAGTCCAGCATTTCACATGGTAAGAAAGTTCCAACAATAGAATAGTAGGGAAAACACCAACAAAAGGAACCACAACCCCATGTGAGGGCTCCCCCACAGCTCGTCTTGACTACACTGTCCCTGCCCCGAGCACACGCATTACAGAGTGCAGGCTCCCACAGAGTAGACAGACATTTGCTCACTCAAACGGACCCCTTTCTCTTTGAAATCCAATTGCACATGACGAGGACTGCGGCCTCTCAAGCCAGTGTCCAGGGCTGTAGTTCTGCAGTCAGTTTGGAGTGGCCTCAGATTTAAAAATCAGGCCAGAACTGGCTCTCCCATTGGCCTTTCCACTTAACACAAATGCCAGCCACCCCACTGGGCCCAACGCAGGTCCATCTATCTGCTTAAAGCTCTGCTGACAGAGGGCTGCTTCTTTCTTTCTTTTTTTTTTTTTTTTTAATTTTATTTATTTATTTGACAGACAGAGATCACAAGTAGGCAGAGGGGATGGGGGAACAGGCTCCCTGCTGAGCAGAGAGCTGGATGCGGGGCTCGATCCCAAGACCCTGAGACCATGACCAGAGCCAAAGGCAGAGGCTTCAACCCACTGAGCCACCCAGGTGCCCCTGCTTCTTTCTTTTTAAATGAGGACATGAAGTTTCTCCAATGGTGAAGGCTTGTCAGCTTTGTTTATACAAATTGCCCAAGGTGACTGTACCCGTAGGTAGTGTCAGAGCCTGAACCACACATGGACATGAGAATTCAGGCCAAGGACAGGAACGTTCCTCTCAAACAGCTCAAATGGCAAACTTCAAGGAGTGAGGGGGAAGACAAACACTCCACTGTTTCATTGGTAGATGTACTGAACACTGAACCCATTCTGTTCAACCAGCTTCCAGAAAATGATATAACCCTCAAGGACAGTAGCAACAGGACTGAGTGACTTAAGTGACAACTCATCTCTCCCCTCTCCAAGCAAAGGCCCTCTCTTATGGCTCAGTCAGGAGGTACAGATTAATAGTTTTTGCTGGTGATAGAAGGTTAAGTGCAACTATCCAGAGATAATTTGGATTTATTTCTAGGGCACTCAGCTCTCTCATGAATAGATTCCATTAGCTAAAACAATCACTACTGTTACCCTAAATTTATACTGTTTTAGGGAAAAATAAATAAAGGTCTAAAAGTGATTTAAAGTATTTACTGAACAAAATAAGTTTGCAAGTTGTTGTCACAAAGATCATTTGACATCTGACATCTCTAGTACCATCTCAAGCAATTCTCTATTTTTATGACTTGGCAATGAATTCCTTTTCTGGAACTTCCAGCTATGTTGGAAGTTTACGATTATGGAGTTGCTAAGCAATATTAAGGTCCTGGACTCCTGCATAAGTCAGGCACAGATGACCTCTCTGGACATACCTCCTCATTGTATCTGAATGTCTTGAAGTCCAACCTAGATTTTAAAGGAACTACTGTGTTCTTACACACACATTCCATGGAAACCGGCTTCAATCCGACCCCTCCCCATCACTGATTTTGGAGAGAGGGATGAACAGGAGTAACTTCTCTGAGAGATAGCACAATTCATCCAGCTCTTGTTGAACTAGCCCACAACCCGATACACACAATTAAACAAATAATTAAGAAAAAGGCCTCACAGAGCATCAAGCCAGAAAGACTCTGGCTTTAAATACATATTGAGCTCGAACAGAAGAAGGGTGTGTGTGTGTGCGTGTGTGTGAGTGTGTGCGTGCGTGCGTGCATGCAAAACTCATGTGTTGAGAGCCTCTTCATTCAGGCGACAGTCCTTCACCAGCTTGTGCCCAGAATTGAGCACATATGGCACAAAGAGAACCCATGAGCCCTACTACCTGCCCACGTTCCCCACTCAGGTAGTCAACCCTTGATTACTATAAACTGAATAGTTTTCTCTCAAGAGAAACCACAAACTGGCCCTAGGGGGAACAGAGAAGAGAAAGGGAGGGCTCCCAGAAGTAATATCCAGGACTGAACTCACAACAGATTATTTGCCAATAAAAAGTTTTAGTTCTAATCCCTTTATGATCCAAAGCAGGCAAATTCCGCTATGTATGAAATATTTATCTTTACTATTAATGAGCTCATAACAATGTCTGAGGTAGTAGTGACTGACTGACTATGCGGGTACTCGCTGTAAAAGGAAGTAAATGAGAATAAGCCAAGACCACCCCCAGCCCCAGTGTGAGAATGCTAGACTATATACCAGGTCAAGAGCTGTAAGAAGTTTGAGGTGAAAGGAATCCCGACAAAATGAACACTCAGTTTATTCAAAATCTAGTTTCTTCTAGAACGAAGACTTTAAAAGGCACCAGGCAGAAGAGAAATAAGCTTTAGTAAAAGGCTTTCTTCCCCCCAAGAAGTTCATTCAAAAATTCAAGACTCATCCAAAGTCTATGTTGAATACCTACTACGTGCAGTACTGTGGCAGGTATCATTGGGGAGGAAAGAAAAATGAAGGGAATCCCTCGGAGATCCACTACTTCTACTGTTCCTCCTACCCAAGACAAAGGGAACGTTCTGGAGACCACCCCACCCCTACGCCACAGTGTCTGAGAGGAAGCTGAAACACTAGACAAAGTCCTAATTCTGAAAACACAGTTGTTCAAATTCACAGATGCTTGAAGATTTTCCCAACAAATAAATATATGTCTTCTGAATGTTCTGTACAAAAACAACAGAAGTAAACTGCTAAGTCAGACAAGACAGGTGGAGCTCCTCCAGCATCAGGAGTTCAATGATCATCAGGGCTACTTGCAAGGCCAAGTACAAGCATGCCTTAACATAGCAGGCTTCTGCCAACGCAACCCCTCCCAGAGGCTCAGAAAAGCAAGGTCCGTGGCTGGCAGCCCTAAGAACCCACAGCAGCATGCTTCCCACCTCTCAGCAGGACGTTTCCTCCTCCTCCTGCCGCCCATCCCCCACCCCAGCTTTTCCTTGAAGTGGTTCCAGCGGCTGAGGGAACGCTGTCTCTTTAACACATTGCACCACTTTCTCAGAGAAAGAAAAAGGGCATAAAAAGCAAATCTAGAGAGACAAAGTAGGTAAGTGGCTACTCGGGACTGAGGTTGGATTAGACAGTGATGCTAAATGTACATGTAACTTCTTTCCAGAGCGATGGAAACGGTCTAAAATTGGATTGCAGTGCTGGCTGCAACATTCTATAAATACATTAAGCATCACTGAATTGGACACTTAAAACTGGTGAGATTTATGAAACGTAAATTTTACCCCGATACAGCTGTTAACTGAAAAAAAAAGTATTAATCACATTTAACATTAAGTAATAAGCATATCGATTCAAAGGTGGAAAAAAAACAGCTTTGCTGAAAACGCAGAAACATGAGCAAATGGATTCCAAGTTTGTTCAGAATTTCTTTAATTGTGGGGGTCAGATCAGGCAGCCACTGAGGATAAAATGCAGTCCCCAGGAGTAATTGCAATGCTGTTTGTAAAGTGGGCATGATAAGAGCTATTTTTTTATTAGGGCAAGTGGTCAAAAGTCACCAAAATTGTCATCATTCTTCGATTGTCTCTTTTTTACCAGTCTCTTGCCCTTCAAAGACAGGATACCTGGCCTCCACGTCAGCCCACGTGATGCTGCCGTTGGCCAGATCGCAGACTACACTGGGCAGTTCGGAGACCTGAGGAAATGAAAGAGAATTCCAAGAATCAACAAACTTGATTAGACTGTCGAAAAAAGATTAACCCTGAACTCAGGAGACCTTACCAAGAGCCAGATCGGTGTCTAATGACAAGATTCCTCTGCAAACTGGTTCCCACTCAGTGTTTCCCGTCACTCCTACTAAAGCCTCCTCACTTACTTCTACTCACTTCTCTCCCAGGCCTGGGTTCATCCTTTTCTTTCCACCCAGAATATCTATCAGCTCCCCTGGATCACTCAATTCTCCCACAAAGCCTTTCCTAATTATTCTAAGTAGCTGCCACCTGAAGCTAATTCATGAGCATTAACTTTAACTCTAAGAAGAGAAGCCAGTCAAGGAGCAAGTAAGGGAGACTGGCAAACCGCAGCACCCCGACCAAGAAGGTCAGCTGTTCCCACGTCACAGCTAAACACTGGCTACCACTCAGCAGCAGTTCCTAAACTTGAGCGTGCATCAGAATCATCCAGGGGTCATGTCATGCCCACTCTCTATCAGTTTCCAACCTCCCACCCCACCTGTTTCTGATTCAGTAGGTCTGGGCTGAAGAGTTTGCTTATATAACAAAATTCCAGGTGATGTGAATGCTGCTGGTCCAGGGACCACACTCTGAGAACCACTATCAGGTGAGAATGTAGTTCCAGAGTAGCCAGATCTGGCTTTGCAAAAAAAGACAAACCAGAAATCCTTAACTTCCAAATTAGACTATAAACACCTCTGGAAAAAATGCAGTCTTTTACTTCTGTTTTCCTATTATTAACTCTCTGTAGCAAGCTAAGTACATAACAGGCACGCTAAATAAAACCTATGCTCAAAATTAATTAGTCAGGCAGTTGTCAATTAGTGGGTGTTCTTTCCTTCCCCTTCTGAACTCTTCCCATCTCCATTATCCCTTCCCATTAAGTAAAATTACTGAAACATTATTGGCTATTTTGAATGGATTCACAGGAAAAGTTTATACATACATAGGTATCCTTACATATGTACACATTTGTATAGAAATATAAAGGTAAAACTGTCAAAGCCCCCCCAAAGCCTGCCAATAAAACTATGGCAGCAACCACTTGGGATCATACTTCTCTTGCCCAAATAAACAACTACATAAAAGCAAACTGCTGGAGAATGAGTCCAGAGTGGGCCAAATGGTTATAAAGCATTAGATAACTGTTAATGGGTATTTTCATAATTAAACCAAGGGGATCTGAGAATCTGTGCTCTGTCTGATAGAAGCCTATGATTAAAATTCAAAGGAAAAAAAAGGTGTAGGGAGTATAGACACAACAAAATCCAGGTTAAATCAGAAGGAACCAGGATACATTTCTAAGACTAAAAATGCCAAAGACAAGGCCAGCCACCTCTGCTCTAATCTGCCGCATGGAGTCTCGGTCCCTCAGAGTTGCCGTGTGGGGGGTCTTGTTCACTGTATCGAAGTCAATGGTGATGCCGAAAGCCACGCCAATCTCATCAGTCCTGGCGTACCGTCTTCCAATCGACCCAGAGGAGTCGTCGACTTTGTGAGAGACACCGTTTCTGGTCAGGGCTTCCGCTATCCAAAATAAATTAAGTAAATTAAAAATAAAAAATGAACAAAGGCCCAATGTCATCTACATGTTGTCATACAAGATCAGGAGCTTATAAAAGAGACTAAGACAAGAGAACAATAAGTAACAGTTGCAAAAGAAAGAAAAATCACCAAAATTTACTAAGTGCCTCGTTATAGCTCCTACCTGTATCTCACACGGCTGCAGAACGAGTATCACAGTAAGCGCCAAGGCCAGGAGGTCCTGTCCAGACTCCCCCACCTTTACTTGCATGACCCCAAGCAACTCAATGAATTCTTCCCACTTCCCAACTCTGAAGTTAGTGGGCCCCACCACAGGACCACTAGGTGCCCGTTCAGTGCTGTGGGTCCAGTGGGTGCAGATCCACTAGGATGGTTAACCCCCAACAAGGATTCCCCCAATGAAGGGAGCAGTGCCAGGGTCAAGAGCAAAAGCAAGGATATTTAAAATCTGACCCCTGGGTCCTACCCTGACTAATTCACATGCTAGGAGGAAACATTCTGAACAAGCACACACCCTCTTGTAGAGAAGTAAGGGCAGAAGCTAAAATCACTTAGATTTTTTTACTCTTTATTCAGTACGTATTTTTATTGAAAAAAATATTTTCTAAAATTCAGTCTACTTAATAATGTTCCCCTAGAGATTACCCAACTGGATTTGCTTACATAATTCCTTGACAAATGGCATGAACTCCTGGTTTTGGCTCAGTGGCAGGACTGAACATTTGAATGGAGCTACTACAGCAGGGAAACTGAAGAACTGCATGTTTTAAAAAAGAAAGAAATCCAAAGACATTAGTTTATAAACATCTAAACATTAATGTTCAAATTTCATTATCAAAATACCAGAAAACATGATTTGAAAAGCAGTGTGACAAAGAAAAATCATGGTAATCAGACCCAGAAGGATCTGATTTTCAGCTCTAAATCCGAACTGCCTTAGTGAACTCTGGATCTCAGTCTCTCCACCTAAACACAAGTACCTCCCATCCGCTCTTACTTCACATGTCTATACAAAGCTGAATGATGCAAAAGCTACCACATGAGATGGTCATTTCTGGTATCACATAAAAGCCTTACTTCTTTCCTTGGAGACCCCTAGAGAAGCTCCTGCCAAATCATCAAACAGTAAGTGGCAGTGCCGAAAACCAAAATCCAACCCTGTCCTTTAAGAAATTCAGCATCGTGAAGGGCCTATGAGCTTTAGTAACCAGGTAAGAAAAATTTAATTAGTTTGCAAATGTGTATCCAAAAGAAAGAGTGAAACCAAAAGAGATGCTTTGTATACCTCTACTGAAAAGTACAAACCTATTAAACTGCTCCTCAAGTAGGCTTCAGAGTTACTGAGAAATAAAGACAGCAAAGATATTCTGTGAAAAGCAAACTAGTCTACTGTTTTCAGTTGGAAATAAGAGCTGAACCCAGTTTTTAAATAAGATTTGTATAAAAGGTCCACAGGAAAGGAAGGAAAGGTCCACAGGAAAGCAAGAATGAACAGGTCCCATAAAAATCACTGACGTGGACTCCAACTGAGTCCCTCAAAAGCCTCATTAGCCTTAAATGCCAAGCAGTGCTGAGTATCCTCACTGTAACTCCTTAGACTCCACGGCTGCCCGAACCACAGAACACTGACAATTCCACTCCTCTCTATCTGTTGAGAGAGAAGTGAGGAACTGCCTGTATAGAAAAATAATTTTTTCAATCTCACTGGCAATGTTTTTATACCAAATTCATAGGAAAACGGATTAAGGAGCTATGTGATAAAAATTTAGAAACATTCCTGGCTTCTCAGAGCCTAATCAAATTTCTATTCAGAAGGTAATCTCTATGTAATTCATAAAACACTGTCACTAATTTGTTCTTGCTTAGCCCTTATAAAATTTCTATTAAAGTTCTGGTTATATCAATATTGTTAGATTCAGAGAAACAGCTAAAATATTTTTTAAAGACCTTTTTATTAGAAAAATAAACAGAAAAGGCTTGAAGCAAACTTGGTATCTAAAAGAACACTTTGAGTGTGCCACCAGTCCTCAAGAATAACCATGCCTTTCTTTACACATCTGGTGTACAGAGAAGGTTCTTATGATCTGCTGAATGAATGAAAAGCTATTCCTTAAATGTCAGGAAATGAAGATGCAATTATGGCAGAGAATAAGACAGTAGGTTTATTAGCTACATTACGACATAAGAGTATGTCAGACTTTTTAAAATACTGGCACCAAGAACTCATGAGTCTATTCTTCAAGGTTAAATGTCCTACAAAGAACTACAGAGGTGATGTCTCACATCATGTACACACAGCCCAGAATGGTCATGCAGATAAGAATGTTTCATTCGCTTTATTTGGCATATACAACCTCTCCACTCTAGCCAGTCTTCGAACTGATTTTCCTGGAAATCTGTGCCTATAAACGACAAGAGTATAATTTCTGCAGGCAGTGGCGAGGTGAGAAATGTGGAATAAGGCAGAACGAAGAGATAAAGTGGAAGGCATGGAGCAGTGATTCAGAAGCATCAGGGCCAAAAGACAGTGTGTGGGAGTTAATGAAGACTTCTTAGAAATATTTACCTTTAACAGAACTTGAATGCTAGGAAAGGCTATCCCCCAAATACCACTGCCCAATTTACTATTTGTCGATCTCTCCACTGGCATCACTTGGGGTTCTTATAAGAAAATATAGATCCCTGGGTCTCAGACCTATGAATCAGTACCTCTGGACGAGAACCTTAACCCCCAAAGTCCCTGAATTTTGTGCAGTTTGAGAAAATACCCTTTAACCCTTCACCAATGCATAGATACAGTTATTTGGTTTGTCCAAATTCTCTGAGACATCCCCTTCTTCCTAATTTTCTGAAAACATGAGTATATCCAGAAAGTGCCAGTATCTTCCATTGACACAATATAGTTCCCCTATCATAATATGCCCTGTCTCAGAATAAAGAGCAGCAGGCAATTGAAACAACCCCAATGACTACATATTCCAAAGCTCAATGAGCTAACAGAAGATAGTTTCTGCTTTGTAAACAGTTAAGCAAAGATGAATGAATGTTAATACCGCTAGTACATTCAGTAACTAATCATTCATTCCAGAGTCACCTTAATAATGTACTTCAGTAAACTTCATGCCCTGACACTGTGAGAGAATAGCATACTATCCAAGACAACTTACCGTTCTCTGCTCATCTCCCTCACGTACATGGAATGTATGTTCAAATACTGTATACATAATCCTGCCCAGGCCAAAGGAGGGTTCAATTACATTCGGAACAACTTCTTCCACTGCAAAAGAGATAGAAATCCAGTAACATTGTCTCCAACCCTGCATAATGCGTTGCGGGTCCTCTCCCAACAATTCTTAGCAACACTAAGAAGTTCTCTTTTCTAGACGGACTTGATTGATCCTATACATCAGGACAAATAAGTCAGAACATTCCTTAGAACTATTTGCTGGTAGGAAATATGATGCCTTTAACATTTTCACCAAATTCTTTCTTTATACAGCATAAAACTGAAATAAGGTACCAGAGTGTTCCTTCTGTAGAGTGCCACAGCATACAATGTACACCAAGTACACCACACTTGCTAAGCTTTGAGCAACAGCAGCTACTCCATCATCTAGAAAGCATGAAAACTCTCCAGCTTTTGTAAGACTTTGCTAGAATGAGAGATCTACCACCATAACTGGCAAAATTAACAGAAACAATTCCTACACACAATCACATGCTTTGTGGATTACTTTTTATCTTGCTATCTTGATGAGAACTCTTTAAGAAAGTCAAGTTATTGCCATCGTACTCCCAAGGTTCTGGGGTCAGGAAACCCTCACACAAGAGTTTGCTTGATGATCTGCACTCAGTCAAAGACATTTACCAGAGGCCTCACATGAGGAGGCTGTATCTGTGGTACACAGAGGAAATGGATTCATTAACACTTATTATTCAGAAAGGAAGGACTGCTAAGCACTGGGTCTAAGGTAACTGACCTTAACCTTAGATAGTTTGTTTCAAGGGAAATGAGAGAAGTAGAACCAAAAATACACATATGTGGAAGAAAAGACAGGCTGTTTCTTTTGTCTGTGATTAAAAAGTAAGAATAACATATGACCAAGGCATCTCCTGCCCATCCTTCTGGGTCACCCAAGCCATGATGACGTACAGTTCTGAACCAGATCAACTAAAAAGCCCCAGAGCAAGAAGGATTCCCTATTTACTCTGATCACTGCTCAGACTGTTTTCACAGCTCACTGAAGCCTGGCCATAAGGCAGGCCAAAAACAAATGGAAAAGTAGGCATGCTGTCTCCAACAGCAGTAGCTTCTCAAATACCCACCTACTACTCTCAGTTTCCAGAAGCTTCCACTTAGCCACAGTTAACCGTAAGCATCCTTTGTATATTCTCCAAAATACTCATATCCCAATTCATGTAATTTGTTCTACAAATAATAATCACCTCCTTATCTTTTACAAAAGCATGAGAGATCAATTATCTAAATGACTTTTTAAAAGGTTAATTTGCCACAAAAGAGTGAAGGGGTATGTTCTCTCCTTTGCTTAAAAAAACAATATAAGGATATTTCCTTAAAATGTGAGCAAATGAAAAGATGGTTTTAAGTGAAGAGATATTCTTCATACGCACCTCAGTTCAAAGGAAATACAAAGGTGGCATTATATTTTTTAGTATTAACACAATTTATTAACACAATGCCTTTTTTAAAAAGGCAAAAGTTAATGCCCTACACATATTTAGGGTTGTGGCATTAAATACTTATTTTTCTTCTTCAAATTTTCTGTAAAATGGTTATATCATAAAACTTAAACTTTAAGGAGTAATGATTTTTGTTTAATTATTTTTTACAAACTTACCATGTAGTGTTTTCTGGAATCTCTTGACGTTGACCATGTCTTTTGTCAACTGAAATGTTTTCCCCTCAGTTTCAACAGTGAATTCCCTACAAAGAGAACACATCATTTATTAGGGAAAACATGCATTCGTATGTCTTAATTTAAAGGAGTCTCACCAATTGCTAAACTCTTTTCATTTTAAGTGTAATATAGGTTGGTCAACTTTCCAGATAAAATGGCTGAAGTCAAATTTAAATTATTTCATAAGGAACACCAAATTATTATTTTAACAATGGAATCAATTAGTATTCTGGGAAGCACCCAAAAACGTGACTAGTCTTATGAAATTCCACAAGTGCCTCAACGATTAATTCCTTTGCTTTTGAGATCAAAATAAAGCCAAAACCACTTTTAAAAAAATTTAGCTTTAGAATAATTACAATAAATTTGTCAGAGATAGGCCTGCTGGCAAAAAACCCACTGTTCTCATTATTGTCCCAAGAAATGCAAAAATGACCAGCTTGTCCTCTTATAAAAGGTAATTTTAAAACTCCCACACTAATCCCAAAATAAACTTTGACACTTATGTTGAAGATCAGCTTAAAGAAGTTTTTTTGTTTTTTTTTTTTTTAAAGATTTTATTTTTTTATTTGACAGAGATCACAAGCAGGCAGAGAGACAGGTAGAGAGAAAGGGGGAAGCAGGCTCTCCGCTGTGCAGGGAGCCTGATGCAGGGCTCGATCCCAGGACCCTGAGATCATGACCTGAGCCGAAGGCAGGGGCTTAACCCACTGAGCCACCCAGGCGCCCCATAGCTTAAAGAAGTTTAATGATTCTGTCCAATACATCAATATAAAACATTATCCCTCCAAAAATCAGTGACTGCATTATGTTTGTATCCTCAGATATGACCATTCCACTTCTGGTAAGAAGAATTCACCTTTATCAAGTGTTTCAAGTAATTATCAAGTGTTTCATGACATGTGTTTTAGTTTATTAGGTATTTCCTCCCATTATGATCAGTTTGGATTTGTCTTGGCTCACAAGCAGCTCAGTGGCAGGAAAAGAGAGCCCTCATGTGGTTGTCTTTAAGCTGTGTAGTTGGCACACTTTGTACTGCATTTTGCTAGTTTCTAGCACTAATAATGTCATGCAGCATGAGTGGTTTTCACAAATTTCCTCCATTTTGACTGTTCTGTCTGTAGTTTTTAAGTACATTATCATTCCATTACATAAACATTATGAGATATATTCTGTGAGTACAGTTCAGGTGTAGAGTAGGTAACAGTCATTAAAAAAAAACAAATTAGCAAAGAGCCATTATTTGAGAATAATTAATAAAGGAAACTGTCATGTTTATGACAAATAATGATATCTAACTAGTGTTCTTACTTGTCCATTTTAATGGCATTTGATGTATTTTAGCATAAATAGATGTTAATTCTGGGAAGCCAGTATGCTTTAAAATTTTCCTACTGAAATGGACGATCATATATCTTCAACTTGTTACAAACATTCATCTTACAAAACTTCCTTTGACAATGTTCTCATGCAACCGCCATTGTCCCAAAGCTCCAATTCAATCCCCTCCACTCCCAGTGAACCAGTGATGTGCTTTCTACCACTATAAACTCGAATCATCTTTCCTTGTTTTACATATATATCTTTTGTGTCAGACTTCTTTCACTTTGCCTATTATCTAGGGCCGGATATGAACTATTTCATGGTTTGCATCCCATATGCAGTCTTTTGTATTCTTTGCTCTATTACATTTTTTTAAAAGAGTTGATTTGTAAGAGAGAGCACAAGCAGGGGAAAGTGGCAGAGGGAGAAGGAGAAGCAGACTCCCTGCTGAGAAGGGAGCCTGATGTGGGGCTCAATCCCAAGACCCCCGGGATCATGACCTGAGCCAAAAGCAGACGCTTAACTCACTGACCCACCCAAGCACCCCTCCTTTGCCTTTTTAAACAATACCTAGAAAATAATGTAAAACTCAATGGGAGAGCTGTACCAAAAAAAAAAAAAAAAATTATAAAATAAATAAAATATATATATATATATATAATATATATATATATATATATAAAATATTTTACCAATTCATTTAAAAAGCTGTACTCTTCAGTTATTAGGTATTCAACAAATGGCAATTAAGCCATTTAATAATGTTTGTATCTTCAAACTCCCATTTTGTTTTTGTTTTGTCTGCTTACTCTAACAATTACTGAGAGAAGGGTGTAGAAATATCTGACTGTAATTGTGAATTTGTCTATTTTTCCTTCCAGTTCCATCAAGATTGCTTTATATATTTTCAGGTGTTTTTAGTTGCATACAGTTAGAATATGCCTTGATGAACTGATCCCTTTAACATTATGAAATGTAACTGTCCCTGGCAATTTCTCTTGTTCTGAAGTTGACTTTGTCTGATACTAATACAGCCACTCCTGACTTGATTAATATTTGTATGGGAAATATCTTTTGATTCTGTTATGTTTAAGGTTATTTGTGTATTACAATTACAGCAAGTTTTCTGTAAATAGCATTTAATTGGGTCTTGATTTTTTTAAACCAGTCTGACAATCAATGGCTATTAATTTTTTAGATAAGTACATTTAATATAATTATTGGTACTGCTGAGTTTAAATCTAACATCTCAAGAGTTACTTTCTATTTGTCCCACCATTTCTTTGTTCGTTTTTCCCTTTCTCCTGCCTTCTTCTGGAGTATTTTTTATTATTCTATTTTATCTCCCATAAAAACTGGTTCATTATTTATATCCATTTGGTTTTTGCATGTTTTTCCAGGTAATTGCTCTAGAGTTTACCATATGCACTTTTCCAAATTTATCACAGTCTACCCTCAAAGAGTATTATGCCACTTCACATATAATGTATGCACCTTACAACAGTATATTCCCAATTCTTTGTTCTCATCCTTTAAGCTGCTGATGGCATACATTTTACTTCTATGTTATAAATTTCACAACATATTCTTATTGTTTTTGCTTAATTTTTTTTAAAAGATTTTATTTATTTATTTGACAAAGAGACACAAGTAGGCAGGAAGTTAGGCCAAGCAGAAAGCCTGATGCAGGACTTGATCCTAGATCCCTGAGATCATGACCTGAGCTGAAGGCAGAGGCTTAACCCACTGAGCCACCAGCGCCCATGCTTAATTTTTAAAATATTTTTTAAGACTTTATTCATTTCAGAGAGACAGAGCGTGTGCATGCACAAGTCGGGGGAGGGACTGAGGGCGAGGGAAAAGCAGGCTCCCCGCTGAGCAGAGAGCCCAAACCCAGGACCCTGAGATTATGACCTGAGCTGAAGGCAGACACTTAACCGACTGAGTCACACATATGCCTCTGTTTTTGCTTTAAACAGTTCATTACGTTTTAAAGAAATTAAGAGATGTCATTTTAAAGAAATTAAAGAAAATGTCACTTATATTCACCTACATACTTAACATTTATAGACCTCCTCAATACAGGTCATGTGCTCATGCTTTCTCATGTTGAGAACTTTTTTTTTTAAAGATTTATTTATTTATTTATTTATTTGAGAGAGATGCAGTGAGAGAGAGCATGAGCGAGGAGAAGGTCAGAGGGAGAAGCAGACTCCCCGTGGAGCTAGGAGCCCGATGCAGGACTTGATCCCGGGACTCCAGGATCATGACCTGAGCCGAAAGCAGTTGTCCAACCAACTGAGCCACCCAGGCGTCCTGAGAACTTTTTTTTTTTAAAGTAGGCTCCATACCCAGCATAGAATGCAATGTGGGGCTTGAACTCACAACCCTGAGATCGTGACCTGAGCTGAGATCAGGAGTCAGACACTTAACTGACTGAGCTACTTGGGCATCCCATTTAGAAATTTTTTTGTTGTTTGTCAGACACAGTAAATTTTACGTTGTTTAGTACTGGATTATGTCGTATTCCTTTACAGATCTGTCTCTATTGTTTTTATATTTATGCTTAAAACAATTATAGAGACCATTCCAAAGTTCAAAAAAAGAAGGACTGAGAGAATGTCATTTCTAATTTTTCCTCAGTCACCTCCTTAGACAAATCTCCCCCTCTGAGAAAGTTACGGGGTGGGGGGAGAGATCACTTCAAATCTATTTCCAGGCTATAATGCCAAAATCTCAGCAAACACAGTTCTTGAAAGACTAGAGATAATACTTACCTGCAAAAAATTTCTAGAGAAACTGATCTCACCCTTTCAGAACCTGCAGAGAGGACACAGCTAAGTAACACCCACATAAAAGTACACATCCTGGGGCGCCGGGCTGGTTCAGTGGTTAAGCCTCTGCCTTCAGCTCAGGTCATGATCTCAGGGTCCTGGGATCGAACCCTGCCTCCGGCTCTCTGCTCAACAGGAAGCCTGCTTCTCCCTTTCTCTCTGCCTCCATCTCTGCCTACTTGTGATCTCTGTCAAATAAATAAATAAAAATCGTAAAAAAAAAGTACACATCTTAAATCTCACCCTTTTTCATTCAGTAGTTTCTCCATTTCTGTAATGTAACACTCATCACAAACAGCCAGGTACTCCAGCACTAGCTTTGCGTCCTTCTTATACGCCTTGCCAATTGCTCCCTTATTGGGTTCAAACTGAACAACATTGACTGTTTTGTAGGAAGTAGTCAAGGAACCAAAAAGCACAGTGAACTGCCATAGTATTTTGGAAAACGATCTTGAGGACAATCCATCATCAAATTGAAACAACTAGTTCTCTATTGGCATCCTAGATCCCACTTATAAGGACTTACACTTATAAGTGTAAGATGAAATAACTACCCACAGAATCATTCAGACAAACCTCACTAAAAGTAAGTATACATTGTCAACAGAGACTTCTACAAAGTTACAGTGAGATGAAAGGGATATTATCTAACCAGCAACATAACCTGATACACGGTATAATTACCTCTGCTTACCGTTTACGGATTTCTGAAATGTCCCAAACACAACAGGATCTACCTGCTGTCCCTGGCCTAGCCCTAAGATGAGTTCATGACCTCAACTGCCTGGTAAAGAATGGAAATTTCTTTGCTGATTTACAGACTAAGTGAGCTAAATTATTATTTCATTTACCATAAAATGGCACTCATCTTTTAGTAGAAAAAGTATTCCCCAGGTGCCCTTTATTTAAAGGTGCAGGTATAGAGAAATGCATTGTGGAGATAGCTGGGAATAACTGGCCAACACCCGGAAAGACATTCAGAGCACTCTTCTGAATATGCTTCCTTCAAAGCATAAATCACACCAAAGTGGGTGTGTCAGATTACAAGAAAGAGACTAGGAAAGGAGCAATGACAGGGGTAGAACATGTAGGTTTAAATAAGTGCTACCACAATATCCAAAACATCTGTTTATCCACAGAATGTGCAGACTTGGATTTATCCATTTTCAAGAAGTTTACACTTTAGACCTGAGTTGCTGAAGCAACCAGAAAGGATATGGGCTCTTTCAGAGGTTTCTCAGCTACAAGTGGGACTTTGGTGGCTCGAGCATGACAAGAAAGGTCATAACAGGAACGATCTGCACATCCGACAATCTCAATCCAGCCCTAAGAAGACATAATAAATAAAAACATTTATTACACTGGGTTCATTCACAGATGCATGCAGATTATAAGTAACTTTCACATACCCAAAGATAATTTATTATAGCATCTCCACTCAACTTTTATAAATGTTTGAAATGGGAATAGTTCCCTACATCAGGCAGCTAACAACACTATAAAATATAATTCACACATGTACACAAAGTGGTCTTCTTATTTTCTGGGCAGATTTATTTTGCAATATTGTAAATGTGGGATAAACTAATATATTATAGGATTTAACTACGAAAATAAAATGTGAACCTAAACAAAGTCAGTAGACAGGTTTCAAATTCAAAATCATGATTCAAAATGAATCTGGCAGAAACCTCTACTCTCTTTGGATGCAGTGTCTATTGACCTCACAACCTGAGATCAAACGGCTGTGCTAAACACACAGCTCAGCTGGCCATGAATGTGGCCATTTGTGTTCAATTCAGTTTCTTACACAACAAAAGAAACCTTAGTAAAGAGCAGGTAGCATTTAAGTCACAGAATAAAACTTAACAGCAACGCCACCACAGACATGTTAAAGGCTTATTTTAGTAGATATCTAGTTAGTCCTCATGAATATTTATATTCTGCCTTTGATCCAAAGAGTATGAAAAATTGCAACCATCACAACTACTAAGCTTTCCAAGCATGTGACCACAGGCGGTGCATGGACTAAAGACAGCAAAAATAAACCTCACAAGCTCAGAAACCCCAACACATAACAACAAAACAGAAATTAAAAGAATGAAACCTAAAATGAAATAACTTGATCATCTGACATTCACTGAAGATGTCAACATATTTATGTACTAAAAAGGTAAAATCACTGAAACACATCTGAGGACAGCAAGCAACAAGCCTGGGATAGTGGTTACCTCTGAGAAAAGAGAAGAAAGGAATGGAGCGTTAGCTGTCTCAGTAACATTTTTTTCATTAAAAATTTAAAATATGAAGCACATAAAAAGGAAGTGTTCAAGTTTCTTCTTGAATGCAGGGACTGTCTTATTTCTATTTATCAGACTGTTCTACTGATGGGGTACTTCAGATGAGGGAAGGAAGCTCTTTACCTGTTTTATTTCCCTGATTTAAGTGAGTGAGAAACAATTTTCCTTTGTTCTCTCAGGCTACAATGGAACAACTTGAATAGGGTTTTGGCATTTCCTTTGCTTTATAAAACATGCTCAGCAAACGGCACCAGTTGTCTAGTTTGGTAGAACTGTTAACAATTACAACACTTTATAAAGCAACTAGTTTAACAAAAATCACTACTGTGAGTACTTAAAACAAGAAAAGGTCTTTAAAGGAGTTCTCCCCTCTCCTTGAAAGTTCCTATTACCTTCAAGCTTCTGGTTTTGTTTCGTTTCCCAATGACCTTATGTAAAATGTAGCCTAATTCTGTGCTGGGCCCACATTTTTCTTTTTTCAATTTTCTCCTTTAATTTAAAAAAAGAAATGTAGGTACAATCGACATGAAACATTATGTTGGTTCCAGGTATGCAATACAATGATTCAGTATTTGTAGATAATGTAAAATGAGCACCATAAGTCGGTTAACATCCAGCAACCACACATGGTTCTAGAACTTATAGGACCTACTCTCTCAGCAGCTTTTGAATACACAATGTAGCATGATTAACTATTATCACTATGATGTTCATCACATCTGGAAGACTGAGGTCCACATTTCTGATTCTCAATACTTAACTACAGCTCACAGTGGCACTCAAAAAAGCATGAGCAGAAATGTCGTAAGGTCTATTAAAGCAATGTAGCACAGTGGTTAAGAGCACGGGCCCAGAGTGAGACGGCCCTGGTTCATACCGCACCTCTACCACTTGCTGTGAGACTCAAATTGCTTAACCTCTCAGCATTTAGGTCTCCTCAGAAACAGGACCTACGATAAGGATTACATAAGATACTACATATGAAGCATTCAGAATGGAAAGCACAGCCCTTACCAATTATACATGCTGAATGAACAAATGAAAGAAATAAAATGTAATCCAGGCCACATTCAGAATCTCAAGTGAGATAGCAAGAATCTGTGTCTACTTTAACAAAATTAGAGTCAGAGAAAACTAAGAAAGGGAACTGGTATGGAACAAAGAGAAAAGAAATAATCTTTTCTCACACAACACAGGAACTATTTTATTTATTTATCTATTTATCTGATGTGCAAATATGAAGAAATTCCAGAAAATTTAAAACATGTAAAGAAATTTATATTCATCTATAACCCAAAATTAACTACTCCCATCATTTTGGCATACATATGTCCAACAAGTCTGTGAGGAAAATCTAGTAACAAGAAAAACCTAACAGATTACCGAAATTCTTCCCTAAATCCACAAAGGAAAATGAATATATTTAAAACAACATCAGTAACAGCCACTACAAATATCTGCATACCTATGAACATATACATGCATGTATGTTTGTAATGCATGTAATATCATTTAGTGGCTAAAAAACCCATGGGGCTAAGAATGGTTTTTACATTTTTAAAGGGATGTAAAAAAGAAAGAGACGACAAGAAGAAACAAAAATCTGCAACGCCTAAAGTATTTTTACTACATTTACTATGGAAAACATTTGCTGATCCCTGATGCAGAGACGTGAACAACTTTTGAGGACGTGTATACAGCTGGAAGTTTCACTTTCTACATAATATTCTTCAGAATTACTTTTTGCTTTTGATTTTTACAGAAATGAGTCATTTTTTTAAATGACTAATTTTTATTTCTAATTTTTAAAAATGAATCTATTAAAGTCATTTTGAAAACTAAAGAGTGAAACCAAGGGCACATGGGAATAAATGACAAGTCTCTTTATAACCAACATGAAAGGCCAGGAGGCTCTCAGGCCCCTTGTTCTGGATGCTACCTTGTTCCCACTGCCACCAGGGCAGAAAGCATCTTCTATAGCCAATGGCTTTTTTTTTTTTAACTTTTTTCAAAAAATGTTTATTTATGTTTATTAATCTCTACAGCCACTGTGGGGCTCAAACTCACGACCCTGAGATCAAGAGTCACATGCTCCTCTGAGCCAGCCAGGCAACCCTCCTAAACGCAAATGTCTGTCAATCCTAAGCTCCAGTATGAATGTTCATGTTTGGGAGCTGCGGGTGGTAAGGTACAGTGAAGTGGTAGCCAGGATGTCTCTGAATTACTATTAAATACATAGAATTTGAGAAAAGGTAGTTCCTAAACAAGAGATCTGAACTACTAGTCTATCACCAAAACCTATCAAATAGCTCTCTAAACAAAATGCACCATGTCTTTCTTTACTCAGCCCTATCACCATTTCCAACGTTTGTTAGGGTCCTTCCTTGTCAAGAAGGAGGCCACCCCATCTTAGCTACCTGGGGATACTACCCATAACACTACCCATCCCCGGAATGTACACACCAGCACTGCTCTGTCACTGACCTTCCCTGTCTCTCTTACTATCAGTCTCTGGAAAAGCCATAAAGGGCTCTTGGGACACAAAAGTAACCCCTTCCTTATAAGAGGACAGAGCACAACTGCTTTTTCCATTTTGCTTTGGAAAAGACCTCTTTTCTCTTTGTTCCACTGACATAAAACACACAAAATGCAATTTTGAAATCCATGCCTCCTATGTTAACAGTGTGAAGATCACATGCTAACGACCCTTCCACATCCTTACATAGGATGTTTTAGACTCGGCATCCCAACAGTCACAGGCATAGTGGGCCATCTCGTTCTCCATGTGCTGACGGAAGCGGAGTTTATCTGGAGATACTCCAACCTTCGTGAGGTAGAGGTAGATGCGGCCAATGAAGTAGCCTAATACTGAGTTGTTAATCACACCCTAAAAATCAATGAATAAACAAGTAAGTGAATAAATAAGCAAGCAAACATGCAAACAAGCACAGAGGAAGGCAAAAAACACACATCCTTTTGAAGGCCAATGTACCACTTTCGATTTATTCATACTCTACTGAAAAATATTTGACACACAGGGTAAGCTAATTTATCTAGCTTTCAGAACAATCTCAAACACAAAGAATCTGATTGTGGCTATTTTTAAAGGGGTTAATGCCAAGTTAACAAGCTGATTATAACAGAGTTATTCAAAATCTTTCTGCCATACTCACTGGATCAGCAAAATTTCAGCCCAATACTTCAGTACTACAGTACTAGCAATGCCATTCATAATAATGACCCTACAAGGGCAGATATACTTCCTCTGAATTAACAAAATTAATAAGACATGTTGAAGGGATTTTAATGTATCCTTATCCACTGAAGTGTGTGCACCCCAGAGCACACACCAGTACCAGAAGGATCTTAGAAATCATCTAGCCCCACTGCAGAGCCCTTCTCTGCAAAATGGCTGGCAAGTCATCACTCAGCCTCAACTGAAATATTTTCAGGGGCAGGAAGTTCATTGTTCCCTGGGGCAATTCATTTCACTATCAGGCAGCAGAGACTATTAGATAAAGTTTCCACTCACTCACTTTTCTAGACAAATGATTAGAGAAATTCTATTCTATGCAAGACTTTAGCCCAACTGTTATGTGTAAGATTAAAATCCAGAGGACTGGCGTTCTGTGAGTCAAAATGTCTCCACCAAATGGTACATATTGATAAAAGTTGGATTGACAGGGCACAGTTCAGACCAGGATCTTTTTTCCAAGTGCTCTGCTAAATTTTTTTCATGTTAGCCCTGTGGCCTACAAATTGGCATGTTCAGGTAATTTCCTCCCACTATAATAACAGTGTAGGATAAATACTGTATAAAAAGCAAATACTATATAAACAATAAAATGACTGCTAAAATAAATATTTTGTTATCCAGTAAACAGAATTTCCTAAATGCTGCAGACCCTAAGCTGGAATAACCTAAATAAAGTTACCTATGGAATCTTACCTGTTCAACAGCATCTCCTAGACGCATTTTTCGAGCAGACTGTCCGCTGACTTGGGCTTTTGCTGAATATAAATAAAGGTGGAGGTCTGCCACATTCTGAAACTTGGGATGGTCCTTTTCACTGGGATCTACAAAGTGCTCAATTTCTGCCATTGTGAATTCTCTGGAAGAAAAAAAATGTAAGGGATAAAAGTTGCATACTTAACTATAAAAATTAACAAGGCCCTTATTTTCAACTTTACTCTGCAATGATACAGGCCCTCAGGCGACAGGAATCTCTTATCAGTAAACCAGAAAATCGTTTCCTAAGAGAATGGCAAGGAAAAAAAAAAAGAAGTTAGATTAAGTTTGTCTGGATGGCTATTATTCTTAAGCATATTAATGAAAACTTTACAGCTCACTTGAATAGTAATTTAAATAAATAAATACAATCAAACTTCTCTCAAATATTAACTTCTGTCTAATGATAAAGATTCTTTGCTTGCCCTAATTTTAGTCAGTTTTCTGAACCTCCTCGTAGGCCCATCTGTATACTTCTTTATAAAATCCGGTTTTAGTAAGAACCCTGATAAGTCAGTTTAACTAGAACCCTCTACCCCAACCCTTGCTATGTGATCACTTCCGCTCTCTTTTTTGGGTTTGTCATCCACTACCATCCCCCAGTTGGTGTCTGTTTACCCTGGCCTATCTCCAGCAAGAACCCATTAGGTTGGCTTGGCCAGAATCCCTCTTGCCTTGCCCCTGATGGTCCCTTTTAGTAGTTTTCTAGCCACTGATGCACTTCACCCCATGCCTTGGCTATAAATCCTCTTTTGCCCCTGCTGTATTCAAAACTGAGCCCTATTCTATACTGAGGTCCCTTTTCCCCTACTGCAACAGTCTTGAATAAAATCTGTTTCTATTACCTTAACTACTATCCATCTGTGTTTCTCTCCATACTAGCCATAACAACAAAAGATTATTTTCATTGGAAAATAATTTTTAAAGAACAGACTGATAGTTTTTAAAATTAGGAAAACTTAAGGGAACGTCAGACACAAAAAAGAAATGAGATCCTGAATAGCGACTTCCAAATAAAGTGGTTTTCCTTGGACCACTAGCAAGTCTTTATATATATATACTAAATGAAGTTCCCAGTATTTCCTTTTCAAAGGATGGGAAATTAAAAGTGAAGTGAAATTATTCTTTAGCTTTTATAGTAGTTCGGTTTCTTTCTTTTTATTGCTCTGAGCAAGTAAATGACTGATAATGGCACCATACAGCTGGCTTCTTTAGAGTAATAGCTTCTTGAATAAAGTGTTATTCAAGGCAGAGGACATAAGACATGAACTGAACAGGCTAGCATCAAGCTAACTGCATAATGATGAAATAAATATGCATTTAGTAATGGTTTCCCAAAGAGACCTCTCTGAATGGCAATTAAGTAGCTATTGGGGGAAAAGTGTTTTAAGTTAATTTTATGAGTCAAAATCAAGTCTCTCTTCTTTAAACACCTCCCCCACACACATTTACTAGTGCATTTCCATGATTATCTCAGATGTTTCAGAAGTAATGAAAAATTGCTTAAATGTGCCCTAAAAATACGTGAAATGCATTGCAAAAGAGCTCTGATTTTTGAACTTTATTTTTTAATAGTATTTCTTACTTGGTCCTAAGGCACCTATATCTTTTCTTTCAACCACTATCAAACATCCTCCATGTGCACAGAAATAGGACAGAGACAAAGAAGCAAAATGTCTGTCCTCACATATCTTATAGCTTGGCGGACAGCAAGAGAACATCTAAAATGCAAAGCGTATCAAAATATTCTGCCAGAATCCCAAAATAATCTGCTGCCAAAGTCTTTCCATCTGTTCTGTCAAATAATCCCAGCTCACAGACAGGCGATAGAAATCAACTCTAACAGTGATGCTACCAATAGTCTCTTGTCTTTGAGTTCAGAGACCGTACCTGGACCGTGGAGAACTATAATAACCTATAGTCTAGGAGACAGAACCAGCCAAATCACAATAAAAATATATATTTTTTAATTACAGATGAACCATCTAATACTCTCAACCTAAATAGAAGAAATCACAGCCATGCAAAGACTAATCACCTGATAACCCCATGCCATCAAGAAGACATCACAACACTAAACAAATCCTAGCCCTATCCAAGGAACAAAAGCCATGTGGATACTGGCTTATGGAAGAATGAGTGGATTTCTAGTCGGGACCTTACAGATGCATATAACAAATTCTGGATTCCAGCCAGAATCCAGACAGGGTGCTTTAAAGTAAAAGTGTCCAAAATAAAAATGACCAAGGAACCCCATGGACCTTTCACCAGCTTACTCCTAATCACTCCTCAGCTCTGAGCTACTTTTTCGATTTACCACTTTCCATTCCATAGGCCACAGGTTTTGCCTTACTTTGTGGTCCTTTTATAACTTCCAAGTGCTACTTGACATTATATAAATCCTCTCCAAAACACTGACTTTACACAAAGTCAGTCTTACCCGGGCTCCCTCAGTATTTTGAAATCATGCTTGAAGATACTACTGGAAGAGATGGAAAGCCAAAAAACAAAAGGAAAAAGAGAGACAGAAAAACCCAGGAGCCAGGAAGTAAAACAGACTCAAGCCTACAAGTTTTCATTGTTATTATAGCTGGCTAAAGTTTCTGACCACTTCTTCTTCCCGCATGGAGGCCCAAAGGGAAACTGTTTTGTGCAAGCCCCTTCCTCGTGCAGTCCCCACTTTCTCGACCAGAAGGCTGAGCCAATCATAGGCCTGAAGAAACAGTTTGGTCAGTATATGGGGTGTTTCCACAGTGGGTGTCAGGGGGACTGACAAGATTAGGCAGGTGCTTTGATGTAGAGTCAGTGGTTGGGATATGCTATGACTAAAGTCTGTAATTATAGTGAGTAAGAAAAGAGAGGAGATGGGTGGGGTGGCGGGGCTGTGGAAAATCCTTCTGGAGTCTAAGATAGTTAAGTTTACCTACGTATCTTATTTTTTATATGGAATTTATAATGCCAAGAGATGATATCAGTAAGAAAACACAGAAATCACAAAAAGCTTAAAATCACAGTAAGTTTCTAAAGAAAACTTAAGTGCCAATATGCCCTCCCCCGTATGCCTGTATTTATCTGGCAAAAGGAGATTATTAGAATAGAGACAAGTGAGCAGACTAGAGTAGACAGAATCAAGCCTGCTAGCTGGCCTGTCACAGAGGCACCCCAAGTATCTGGAGGAATGTCAACTGGTTACAGAAACACCCGCAGCCAACTCCAGTGCTGCTGTTTGCCCTGGACACCCCAGATGACACTCCCCTCCTAACCGTCACCTCGTCCCCACCTTACCCTACACTTACATACATCACCACTGCCAGAAAAATGCCTTGTTTTGACAATCAAGATCCTGCCATTCTCTAAATATATGACAAACAAGGGGGGAAGATCATTTTGGAGCAGGTGAGAAACATGATCTATTCTTCACCTTCCTTCCTTTCCTTTCAAGTTCCCATTAGTTACTCACAACTACCTGATGTCCCAGAGATTACAAACATTAACATCATCTTTTGGAGGACAAAACTAAAGACATGGTCATGTAAGAACGAAGCAGAACTGTTTCAACATAGCAAGCTTCCCTTTCCTATTCAATGCTTAGCTCATTCACAAATTTTACTGGAAGAACAATACGGGCAGTACCTGACTCTGATCAGTCCAGATCGAGGGGAGATCTCATTTCTAAAAGAATTTCCGATCTGGGCAGCAGCAAAAGGCAACTTTCCTTGGTTGAACTCCAAAAGTCTCTTGAAATTCAGGAAAATACCCTGTGCGGTTTCTGGTCTCAAGTACCTAAAAATTTAAATAAATCAGTCTGTTAGAAGGAAGGAAATTAAGTTTTCCAAAAATCTGAAATTCTAGATACAAATCCTGAAAGTCCTAAGTATACTATTTCATACAAAGCAGTGCATATATGCTCTAAAGCAAAGGAGTAAGAAGAGGAGACATTTTCCTTGGTACCAAACATACTCAAGCAAGTGTTAGAGAATGTATCAAGCAATTGGTATGGCAATACTACTATCAGAAATGTCATTCTATTTTATCAGTCCAGTGAGTCAATGCCACCTCTCTCTTATTGTCCCTAAAACCCGATAAATCATTAACGTGCAGGCAGACAACAATTCAGATCCTTTTGAAAAGAAGACTCTGCCTAAGTATATGTGCGTTAACCCACCTATTAGAGTGTAACTGTGTGGCTACAAAGAAGCCAGTATGGCCTTACACACAGCATTAGAGCTCATTCATCACAGTCATCACACCAGGCCAGGCAAATGGCAGGTTTTTCCTATCATTTTCTCCTCTGTGGTATTCCACATTTCCAGCCACATGTTTCTTCTCTTTTTCTCCATGTTTTAAAGATACAGCTAAGCAAATACACCATGATAGCCATTCTCCTCTTCTCAATTTTACAGAAAATATTCTCCGCAAAAACATCAGTTAAGAAAGCTTTTCCGAGGGCCTACCTCACATAAATGTTTTATGAAAAGAACTTTAAATCAAGGAAAAGATAAAATATAATGTACCCTCTTCTCACTCTAATATACCAACACCTCATTCTGAAGGTCCTTTCCAGATTTCATCCAAAAGAAGTGTAACTACAGTTTATATACATTTTTTTTTAAAAGCTGTAAGACTTAAATTTCATTTATTTATTTTTAAGTAGACTCGATGCCCAACATGGGGCCTGAACTCATGAGCCCAAGATCAAGAGTTGCATGCTCCACCATCTGAGCCAGCCAGGAGCTTCTATGTGCATGATTTAGAAGTAGAATGTGTAAAATTATGTATTCTTTATTTTTTCTATTTTCTAAATAATCATAAAAATATTTCATATTTAATAGTTGCAGTGTATCCTACTAAAACGATCTACTTTAATTAACTAATCATCTCAAATTTGTGGATAAATAGGTTATTTCTACTTTTAATTTATATGCTCTTGATAAATACACCTTCCTAGCTTCCTTTCCTTTTGAATTATCTGCTCAGATAAACTCCCAAGAATATGATGACAGGTCAGAGGGCCTGGCCCATTTAATGACTCTATATGTACTGCCAAAATGAAAGGCTCACCTTTGGCCTCGTTCCATAAAATATCCCAAGTCAACACAGTGTGTGACTAAAATAATTCTAGTCATACATTCTGTCACAATTTTTATTATTCTACTTTAGGAAACATAATCTATCTCGCTTCATCTAACAAAAGCCTACCCTCGATTATCTAAAATGAGACCATAAGAAAAACATCTGAAGTTATGAAATAGATTACTTTGGCTAAGTTTTTTAACACTGAGAAGGAATTTATATCTACAAATTCTAGTTCTGGGTCATATTGTAAATTGTTCAGCTTTTTTTACTGTGAAAACCACATCTTTTAAATAACATCAAACCTATGTTGTTCTGTATGGTAGGCCACTAGTCAAATGCCTAAATTTAAATTAATTAAAATTAAATACATTTTAAAGTTCAGTTCCTCAGAAGCACTAATGCCATTTCAAGTGCTCAATAGCCACATGTGGCTAGTGGCTACTATACTGGACAACACAGATTACCGAACATTTATACCACTGCAGAAAGTTCTATTGGATAGTACTGATCTAGACTAAATGGTTTCTAAGTCTCCTTTGGCAATAAGTTCAATGACTTACAAAACCATTCCTCAACTATCTCTACCCTGTACAGCTATCACAAGATATGATGATCACAGACTTCTATTTATTTTCTGGCAAAAAAATGATCACATACACTAAAAATATACACATATACATATATATATATATATATATATATTCAGAAAGATTAGAAGAAATAAATTTAAGAATATGTCTGTTATTATTTCTCCTTAAAATGTTTATCTGTACTTTCTACATACCATTTTTCAAAAATTTTCCTTCATGGCTGATTTGATGTTTACTTTTTATTACAACAATTTTAGTAACTTCATTACATAAAGAGTAAGTGATACATACCCAGGCATGTTTCCTCCAGGCCCAATGAAGGTTTTGAACATTAAGTTAAAAGATACTGGAGGGGAGAGATCATTTCCAGTAATGGGGGATTTTACATTATAGTTCACAAAAAGATCCCCAAGTTCCTGCTGGCCATAGTTATCAAGCTAAAGGATACATAAAGAAAACAATTAACATAAAAGATTGAGAAAAAAACACAGCATAGAAGTATTACATACATAAAACCCATCTACCATTAAAAGTCACCCAGAATAAGAACGTCAAAGTTAATCTAACTTTCAAAAAACCCAAATTAAAATCATAACCAGTTCACTTTCCATTTATCAATTTATCATTTACCATTCTAGAAAAATGGAGTACTTTTCTGGAACTGACCTAAACTAACAAATTCACCATTTCACAAGGAAAGATAAAGAAAAGTATCTCTGGTTCAATTATAATAGTTACAGATTGGTAAGAATCTGAAATCATATAAATTACATTGGGTTTTTTTTTTAATAGATTTTATTTATTTGTCAGAGAGAGAGAGAGATATAGACCACAAGCAGGGGGAGTGGGAGGCAAACGGAGAAGCAGACTCCCCTCTGAGCAGGGAGCCCAATGTGGGACTCGATCCCAGGATCTAGAATTATGCCCTGAGCCAAAGGCAGATGCTTAACCAACTGAGCCACCTAGGCGCCCCATAAACAAGTTTTCAAGTTGCATTTTACCACTTTGCATATTTAAGAGTCAGGTACACTTCCCTATTAAATTGTGCATATAACTTTTCTTTGCCACTAGATATTAAGCTCGTGAAGGTAGAAACTGTTTCTTATTCATCTCTGCTTGTTCTAGTGTGTTGCACATTTTATATATTGATAACCAACGTGAAACCCTCAAATGATGTGACTTCCAATTTAAAATTTCAAATGACTATGACAAACCATCTAATACTGAAGAATGTTCAAAACTTAAAAAAAGAAATCTCCTAGTAGAATTAATTAGATAAATCAACTCAGAACCGTAAGAACTGAGGCTCTGGAGTCAGAAAAACCTGGGTAAACTGCCCAATTCTACCACTTACAGATTGTGTGACTCAAGATTAAGTTCTTATCTAACTTCTCTGAGCCTCAATTTGCTCATCTGTGAAATAGGGAAACAGCACCCACTTCACTATGAAGAGGTACTATGAAGATTAATTATGTAAAGTACTTAAAAGGGCCTGGCACATAGCATACACGACACCACTAAGTGTCTTGCCAAAATATCCGACTGGGCCTCTAGGTTGAACTACCAAATTATAAGTAATATAGAAACAGAGGAACATGTGAAATATCACCAAAATAATGTAATGAGCCAAATCCAGGGAGTAGAAAATACTAGGAAACAAATGTTTCAATTTTTAAAAAATTTTTTAAATGAAAATATAAGGCAAATTAGAGATAAAGAACCTAAAGACTGGAAGAGATTTAAGAAATATGTCAACCACTCACAAAATATGGACTTTATCTGGAGCCCAATTCAAACAAACAAAAAAAGTGGTTAACATTTAAGATAATGTAATTAAAATGATGTTTTAGATGTACTTCAAAATAATTCTGGAGAAGGTAGGAAAGCAGGGAATGGATTCAACGAAATCTGATAACATTGTAGCAGGTTCATGGGTACATTAGTATTCATTATACTATTTTCTATTTGTATATGTTTTGAATTCTTCCTAACAAAAAAGTTAAATTTGACTTAAAAGCTGATCCATGCACAGGTGCGTCAGCAAAAATCGACAGAGAAGAAAAACAGTTCTGAGCTACTGAATCCACATAACAGGAATAAAGCTCTTCTTACCACAGAGGGTGAATCAGTTCCTTTTAAAGGAACTATCACACTGCATAAAGCTGAAAAGGAGTCACAGACGCTAACAGGTAGAAAAAGCGATTATTCGCTCAAGCGAACAGATGGGCCTTTGGCCATGAATTCACCGGGGCCATTTCTGAGTACTAAACCACAGGTCCCAACTTTTCACTGAATGTTACACGGACAGCAGCTTGTATGTATATCTAAAATAGCAAACCAAAAAACAGACTGCTCTCTGGGGCCTGGGTGGTTCAGCTCATTAAGCATCCAACTCCTGATTTTGGCTCAGGTCATGATCTCAGGGTTGTGAGACCGAACCTTGTTTTGGGATCCTGCACTGGGCCCCACGCTGGGAGTGGAGTGTGCTTAAGATTCTCTTCTCCCTCTCCTTCTGCCCTCCCCTCACCAACACAACTCACCCATTTTCTCTTAAAACAAACAAACAAACAAAAAAACCAAAATGAAAAAAACAGACTGCCCTTCTAAGACCATGAATATAAGACAGAAAGTCAGGGTTCAAACTATAAATGACTTAATGAATCAACTAATTACTTCCTGCTCTGACAACTGACTTGGAAATGAATGAAACTGTTAAGATCAAAGACACATACAAAAGCTTTGTAAGTCTAACATTCAAAATGGGAAATAGTAACTTGGGGGGTAATTAGAAGTGCTTTTCATTTCTTCTTTCTAATAAAGGTCATGCCTTTGGGAAAGAAAGGAAATAAGAAATGAATGTTTGGCTATAATGGTGTCAAAATCCAAAAACTGATTTATTAACTCATGAACAATAAAACTAAAGCAATGAGCTTCAAGCAAAGGATAAAACATACCTCACAAGGACTAAAATAAATTGGCAGATGAGTCAACAGCCAAATTAAGATTTTCTTTTAATTTAAATGAGGAAGGAGAAAATTTGTGAGCTACCGTTAGAAAGCTAGATACCACAGAGAAAAACCAGCATATTTTTAGAAAACAAGGCAGCACTGCAAAAGTATCCAGTAAATGTTCATGAGAAAATGAAAAAAGGTAGGGATTCCTACATTCAGCCTCACATATTTATATATTAATGTAAAGAAAATATGTATAAATGCACTGGTTTCTGTGTATGTCTGTATAGTTTTGCCCAAGAAAGTAAATAAAATTTAAGAGGTGAGCCTTGGTGGACCTCATGATCAAGCACCGTGTTGGAGAAAAGTATTTTGCTTAAATGGATACGTAAGGTGAGAGATCAGCAACATACACACACGGACATGTGCATCTTCCTGAGCAAAAGAGGTACCATTTTTGTAGTATTTTTAAAGTGATCTGTGACCTGGAAAAGGGATAAGAACAACTTCTGATATAGCAGATATTCCTGCACTTGGTAAAAGTCAGAACAGATTATCTCCATGGTCTTTTTTTTTTTTTTTAAAGGTTTTATTTCTTTATTTGACAGACAGAGATCACAAGTAGGCAGAGAGGCAGGCAGAGAGAAAGGAAGGGAAGCAGGCTCCCTGCTGAGCAGAGAGTCCTATGCGGGGCTTGATCCCAGGACCCTGGGATCATGACCTGAGCTGAAGGCAGAGGCTTTAACACACTGAGCCCACCCAGGCGCCCTCCAAGGTCTTTCTTAAGTCTTACCTAAACTTTGCCAACTTAAATAGAAATTATAAAACATTGAGTCTATAGGAAAGGCAGGGCCCTGCTCATCAGGTTCTAAGAATAACAGCATGTAGTCAAGGACAGCGCAACCAGAAGCAGATCAAGTGGCTGATGAGACAGTTTTCACAAGGATATCTGCCCCTAAATCTCCATTATCAAAACTGAACACTATTCATCCTTAGCCAATTCTCTGGTTTTTGCTATTAAATCCAGAAAATTGGTTTCCAAGGAGATAGAACCCATTCCGTGCCTATTTACACTGAATTGCTAGTTTGGGCTAAAATAAAGTGTTAGCCACAAAAGGTAGAAAGAGAAGAAAATAAAAATACCAAAGAGAAACAGAAGGGAAACTCCACTTCCTTACAATCGTGGCCTGGGTCAGCACAATGTGGAATTCAATAGTCATCAAACACTGTAAGAAAGACAGTACCTACCTGAGTTGCTGTAATAACATCTCTAAAGTACTCACTTGAGCCAAGACACTTTCCATCTCTGATTTCTTCTCAGCAGAACACTTCTTATCAGACATCAATTTCTGTAAGTGAGCTACAAGAACAGTGTTGGTACATGTCAATTTCAATCAATGGGTAAAAAGACAACGCACTTTGAGTTTCTGGACAGGTAAAAAAAATGAATCCGAGGATAATGTTCTCACTTAATACAAATCCCATGGCTGATTTTACAGGGAAAATAATGATAATGTCTTGATCCTTTTGCTGACTTAGAATTTCTAATTATCATATAGAACTTCTTTTTGATAAATAAGGGACTCAAGATGTACAGGTGTACCTTCAGTTCCAAACCACCACAATATAGCAAATACTGCACTAAAGCAAGTCAAATGAATGTTCTGGTTTCCCAGTGCATATAAAAGTTGTTTGCCCCATATTGTATTCTATTAAATATACAATAGCATTGTATCTTCTTTTTTTAAAAAGTATACCTCAATTAAAATATTTTTAAAATTGGGGCACCTGAGTGGCTCAGTTGTTAAACGTCTGCCTTCAGCTCAGGTCATGATCCCAGGGTTCTGGGATCAAGCCCTGCATCGGACTCCCTGCACAGAAGAAAGCCTGTTTCTTTCTCTCCCACTTCCCATCCTTGTGTTCCCTCTCTCACTGTGTGTCTTTCTGACAAGTAAATAAATAAAATCTTCATAAAAATAGAATATTTTAAAAATTAAGTTAAAATTTTATTGCTAAAAAATGCTAACCATCACATGAGCTCTCAGAGTCCTAATTACTGATTACTATAAAAAATAAAATAATAACAAAAAAGTTTGAAATATTGCAAGAATTACCAAAATTTAAGAGAGACAAAGCGAAAAAAGCTGTTGGAAAAACAGCACTGTCTTTCCACTGCCTGACCCGGGGTTGGCCAATATCTGCACAGCACAGGAAGGTGGAGTGCAATAAAATGAGGTCTGCCTATATGACAAGATCTGTGCACCTTCCTCTTTAGATGTTACGCCCCTCCAAAAAAGACATAAGAAAAATTTAATCTCACCCCTCTGTTTTGATCGATGTTACTTAGAAGAATATTTATCCAAGATGAAAAACCATACCTTTTAATAGATGGTCAGCACGAAAACACTCTCCATTTTTTACATCTTTCACCATGAAGTCAGCAAATTTGTCTACGTGGCCAGAAGTCCTAAGTTAACAAATGCCAAGCCAGTTTGTCATTTTCATACAAATTAATACATAAACTTTATGTTCTAAGATGCTCCCCTCTATATATATCAAGCTTATATCTGTGTATCTGAAAGATGGAAGCTCCCATATATATAATGATGTATCCACAGTGGATAATAATGTAGGCCAGAGAAAATCCTTCCTCAAATCTATCTCCACCTTCCCCACCCCCACCCCAAGCTCTACCTTCCCACAAGAAAAAGACATCAACTAGATTATACTCTCACAAGTTGTAATAAAGTATGTGCTACCTTGCAGAATCAATTAACCCATGCCTATCCAATTATTAATGATTTACACAAAGGCCAAAACCAGGGGAATTTGACTAGACAAGAATTCATGGTAACTCAGTACAGAACCTGCATTTTTTTTTTTTAATTTTGTTTATTTATTTGTCAGAGAGATAGAGAGAGTACAGGCAGGCAGAGTGGCAGGCAGAGGCAGAGGAGAAGCAGGCTCCCTGCGGAGCAAGGAGCCTGATGTGGGACTCGATTCCAGGACGCTGGGATCATGGCCTGAGCCAAAGACAGCCGCTTAACCGACTGGGCCACCCAGGCATCCCTAGAACCTGCATCTTAATAAAAGAGTTTTCTGCCACTGAAAACTGTATGGACATTGGTATTATCTCTTACATAATTCTTACTAGTGGAGGAAGTAGCTAAAGAATAGGTTCTCTTAGGGGTGCCCGGGTAGCTCCATCGTTAAGCATCTGATTGGCCTTTGGCTCAGGTCATGATCCCAGTGTCCTGGGGATCGAGCCCCCAACGGGCCCCCTGCTCAGCGGAAAGCCTGCTTCTCCCTCTCCCACTCACCCTGCTTGTATTCCAACTCTCACTGTCTCTATCTCTGTCAAATAAATAAATAAAATCTTTACAAAAAGAAAAAAAAGTAGGTTGTCTTGATCTTTTAGATCCATCATCAGGAATTCATCTTGTTTTTCTGGGCTGAAATCACTGAGAGAGCCCAAAAGATGTAAATAGTGAAAATTAGCTCTTTACTAGGCAACATTAAATGAAGTAATGAGATACAAAATGTACAGATTCTTCTTTCTATATTCTAGCAAATCCTGCCCTGCTTTCAACAATGTCAGTAGGAATAAAATAAATTTCTGCACTAACACTTCAACACAAATAGTAGTTATTTGGTTTTAAATGTATAAACACCTTAGCCCAGAACTTCTAAAAACTTAAAGTAAGGAAATAATCATAAATATATAAAATCCATCTATCAGGATGCTCAGTGGACTCAAAAATCAAGAACAATTTTTTTTTAAGATTTATTTGAGAGTGCACTCGCAGGAGAGTGGGGGAGATAGTGTGAAACCTCACACAGACTCCCTGCTGAGCACAAAGCCTGACTCATGGTTCGATCCCAGGACTCTGAGATCAGGACCTAAGCCAAAACAAAGAGTCGGCTGCTTAATCAACTGAGCCACCCAGGTGCCCCAGGAACAATTTAAATGCCTATGATAAGGCACTAGCTAAATAAATTATGGTATATCCACAAGAGAATACTATGCTGTCATTAAAAATGCTTTAGAAGATTATTTAACGACATAAGTAAATGTTCACCTATATTACATGAAAAAACGCAGTTTGCTGCTAACGTTGATATAGGTACAAGGACTTATAGAGAAAAAAGACAGTAAGGATAAACACAACAATTTTGACATGGCTGTCTATGGACATTAGGTGTATATTTTCTTTGTTTTTTTTTTATTTTCCACATATTTACAATGAATATGGATAGTTTCTATAATCATGAGAAGATATTTAAATATGCATATTAATGAATTTCAGCTTCCAAAGTAGAAATCTTACTTTAAAACTGGCTCAGGGGTGAGCATGGTACAATCAATCTCCAGGATCTGTTCCTCTTGAATAAAGTGCTGCCTCCAGGTCTGAATAATATTGTTCTTCAAAGCACACCCAACTGGCCCAAAATCATACAGACCACTAACACCTATAAAATATGAACAAGGAAAACCTGTACTTTAGCTTGTCACTCTGAGCAAATTAAAGTGAGGAGATGTAAGAAACTATCAGACTTCACAGTCCCTAAAAAGGTATTAAAGTCAACAATTCAAACCCCTCAATTCTGAAAGGGTTACTGTAAGTATCCCCTTACTTCCAGCTAGCTGACCAAAGTAAGCTCTTACTCCATTTACTACTTCAATATTAAGAACTCCAAGCAGGATTAGCAAAAAACTAAAAACAAAAGATGTTCCTCCATATATGAGAAACAATGAAAAACAGATTACAGTTTCTGCCATGGATCTAACTGGGTGCATCAGCTGGTAACAATGATGAATTTTAGCATCCAATTCTCTAATTTGTTCTTGAATATATAAGCCACTATATTTAATTTTGGGTATACGAGCCACTATATTTAGACCTCAAGTTAAACATTTAGAGATTTGCTTAGCCAAACTTGAATCAGGTTTCAGTGGCAAAGTACTAAAAGTCTAATACTGTTGCAGTGATCTCCATTGACTATGAAAATACCACTGTACATTTAATCAGTGAATTATATTTGCCTACATACCTTCACAAAGCATTCAAAAGGATGTAGAAATTTATCTACTTAACTAAGAAGAATGTTTTCTCCTGGCAGTTGCCAAAAAGAACAATCTAGGGACCCTGGCTTCTCACTGCCCTTGTGTGAAGGTGCACAATACAGTTGGCCAGTGATACAATGGCCCTCAACTGCTCCAAAGAATCTATCTGATAGGTACTTGGACATATTAAGTGCTTCATATCTGGGCCCCTAACAATTCCCTATATCTTAATGGAAAAAAGCAGTTTTCAAGAAAAAGTAGGTTGGAAAGGAACAAACAGATTTTACACCAATGGCCAATTTTAAACAAACAAAAGCAAAATATTCTGTTTTATGTGACCTGATACAATTAGCTACCAACTGAAAAGCCATGTTTTTGATTTAAGAACAAGAGTAAAGCCACCAACAACATAACTGGTCTCTCTGACATTAATCCCCTACCTCCATAAATAGCAAAAGCTTGATCGTAGAAAAACCTCCTCTTCAGGGTATCTTCCATTTTTGCTCTGTCTACAATGTCATCTTTGGGTTGTAATGCTAGCTCCTATAAGGGATTTTCAAATAGAAAATGTGTGATTAGGGGTGAGAAGAAATATGAATTTATATATGTGAATTTGGTTTATTTTCTCAGCAAAATTCAATATAAAATTTATCAGGCAAGATTTTGATGCCTTTAAAAATTGGAAAACTTAGGGTTTTTTTCCCTTTATAGTTACAGAAAAGATGCCCTTAACTTAATTATTTAGGAATACCAAGCTAACTTAGATGCAGATACTGATAAACAACGTCTGAAATTTTAGTGGATCACTGTAGTGAGACAGTGACTTAGAATCCCAAACTATTTCAGTTTGGGGAAGGGAGATTCACTATTTGAAAGATTTGGGAGCAGGTATTAGATGGATACACCTTTTCCTTAAAAGAAAAAAGTTTAACACAAAACCACTGATTCCTGGGACAGAAGAATTCATAAAGAACAAGCCAAAAAATAAATAATAAGAAAGAGCAAACACAAAGCTTTCCAGGGAAATTCATGGAGTGTATTAAATCTAGGATTTAGCGGAGGGGTGGGTCAGAAGTCAGGGAGGCTTCACAGAAAAAGGTGACATTTTGAGATGCAGTGTGAAAGCATGAGAAGTCTGCCAGGTAGGGGAAGAGAAGGTATGCTAGATATACAGAGATAAGGCAAATTATACTCCTTCAGAAACTTTTCTAGGTCCTTCCCACCCAAAGAGATTAATAAAGATGATATTTCAGTTTTAGGATCCCAAGACTCACCTTTGCTTCCAGAACCCTCTTCCGGGCTTTGAGCTCAGCTACAGCTTTGTCTACATCTACCTGGGGTGCTTTATCTTCTTTCAGTTTTCGAACAAGATCTCCCTAGACAACAAAGAGAGTTGATACTCAGGATTGGTTTCAGAAGTCAAGGAAAGTTATGAAATTGTCTTTAAGCATACCTTTTAAGTCCTGTGTAAGAATGAGGCCATTCAAATGTTTATTATACGAAATGTCATTATAAATGACTGAAGGTCTTTGCCCTCAGCATTTATAACCCAGCAAAATATACAACAAGTATACAAATAATTATGTTCTAAGGGTAATTAGTACCACTGTTGTTGTTGCTGCTGTTGCTGTTTTCCCCTTCTGGGAGAGGAGGCAGGTGGGAAAGGCGGAGAGGAAAGAATTGATAAAAACTATGAAAGAACAAGGTTAGTACTGAGAACACAAAGAACCAATATATAAACCACCCTCCCTTGAATCTTTCTTCTACTTAGAAAAACGACTGTCCTAGTTTTCCACCTACTTTGACCATTTCTTCTTAGTCATGACTTACTCATATTCCCCTGCCCTTTTCTTGTTAGAATTTTTCCTTAATAATTTCTCTAGAATACCTTGTTCACTTCCAACAACCTACTACCTGTACACTGATTCCCACACTTATGGCACTGTGGTAGAATAAGTAATCTGAAAAAGCAAACAACATTATCTACATAGTCTAGGAAATAGGAAACTTCAAGCTGAGAAATTAAAGTTGTCAAAGTGAGAGAGCCTTTGGGTTCCCAACAGAAGTAACTGCTCCCTAGAGGAGCAGACCATCCACACAGGCTTTTAGGATTTTCACAGATCAAGGTCACCAAAATAATAAGCATTCAACTCAAAATTTAAAAACCCATTGAGGAAATAAGCCACCATAAGCAAGATTCAGCAGAAATCACAACAGAATTAGAGCCTCCAAAGTACTAGAATGATCAAATACACCTTTTAAATGCTTAAGATGTTAAAAAAAAAAAAAAAAAAAAAAAAGAGTCAAAAACATGGACAAAGAACTAGAGACAAAAAAAACAATCAGGAAACCTGACAAATAACCACACAGGTTCAGGTCCAAGAAGACAACAAAGGAATGGGGGAGGAGCAAAATGGGTGAAGGGGAGTGGGAGATAAAGGCTTCTAGTTCTGGAATGAAGAAGTCACAGTAATACAAGATACAGCATAGTGAATATGGTCAGTGGTATTGTAATAGCACTGTATGGTGACAGATGGGAGCTACATTTATGGTGAGCATAGCATAACATATAAACTTGCCAAATCACTATGTTATCCACCTATATAACATTGTGTGTCAACTACACTTCAATATAAATAAATAAAAAAGAAATAAAGGGGAAAAGAACCACATACATCATCTAGAAATGAATCACTGAAATTAAAAACTCACTGGACAGGTTAAATAGCAGATCAAAAAGAATTAGTGACTTAGAGTACAGACCTGAAGAAATGATCCATGCGTAATCCATGGAATGGAGCAGGGAGACGAAGATTTAAAAATATAAACAGGGTAATGAGACACAGAAAAAGAGAGCCTGACATTTATCCAACCAGAATTCTCAAAGAAAATAAAGAAAATCTGTAAGAGGTTCTATTTGAAAAGGTAATGACTAAGTTTTTCTGTAACTGCTCAAAGACATGAATTCTCAGATTTAGGAAGCACCATGAAATCCAACAACACACAAAACAAAACCTACATCTAGATAAGTCTGTAAAACATAGTACTTATGAGAGATTAGAGACTGGGTTTTAATTGCTCATCAGCTAATCGTGAAACCTTAAATAAGTGGACACCTCTTTGAGCTTATTCCCTCAACTGTACAATCAGGATGACAATACCTCACTGAAGTGTAATAAAGGGTAAATGAAATAATTTAAATAGGATATTTTAAATAGTACCTAACAAACAGTAGACACATTTAAAAAATAGTTATCATGCTAAAAAAAAGACCCCAACTTGATTGTGGCTGAGTTATTTTTCAAACACTTCAAACCCAAGCTGTTCATAACGGAATTATTTTTCTCTGCCCTAAACTTATTCCTTCTCCTATCTATTGCTTTCCATTTGTTAACAACAAAAAAACTACCCAAACAAGAAACATCAAGCTATCCTTCTTTACCGCCAATATCTGCCAATTTCAAATTTCAATCTACTCTCTCCCTTTCACACCCCATAGACTAGACTACTAAAACAGATTACCAACTTGGTTGTCATCCAAAGGTGTCTACACTGTGCTTTGCTCACCCCAAACTATCCCAATGCAGGTCATTCCTCTCTGACCTTCGTATATCTTTTCATGAGCACACAGCATTCAGTGACTGTTCCTACCCCCATGTTTTCAATAATATTTATCCTCGGGGCACCTGGGTGGCTCAGTCAGTTAAGCATCTGACTCTTGATTTCAGTTCAGGTCACGATCTCAGGCTCATGAGATAGAGCCCCATGTCGAGCTGTCCACAGAGCATGGAGCCTGCTTAAGTTTCTCTCCCTCTGCCTCCACCCCTCCCCAACTGCAAACATGGGTGCATTCTCTTTTTCTCTCTCTCTAAAAAAAAATTAATGATAATAATGTTTATCCTTTTATCCAAAAGCACTTCCCTTCACTTAATGAAATTCATTTCCTGAATATCCCAACCTTACAATAGCTTCCCTTAAAGCTATTTTAACTAAAGGCTGTTTTCTCCCATAGCCCTTGATCCTCAGAGGCTGGAAATGGAACAGATGTCCTCCTCCTTATTCCTCTCGGCACTTACAAACTCATTCCTCTTTGCTCCTTCTAAAACCTAAGCTCCTTTGAAAGGCCTGTCATGATTACCCTTTCCCCTTGTTGCTGATATTTTCTAAGCTCCCACTCACTTCCCCTCACTCAGTAACAGTTTTCCTCTCCGCAATCCACTCTACTCTACAATGTCCCAGTCAGGAGGTGAGAAAAATGTTTTTAATTACCTAACCTAGAACCTAACTCTGCTTAAATGTAATCAGAAGTGGGGCACCTGGGTTGCTAAGTCAGTTAAGCCTCTGCCTTCAGCTCAGGCCATGATCCTGGGGTCCTGGGATCGAGCCCCACATCAGGATTCCTGCTTGATGGAGAACCTGCTTCTCCCTCTCCCTCTCCCTGGTGCTCTGCCTACTTATGCTCTCTCTCAGTCAAATAAATAAATAATCTTAAAAAAAAAAAAAGGTAATCAGAAGTAATCTCCCAGTTTTAACATACACTGCATTTTCAAGGAATGCACCCAAGAACATGTAATTTAAAGGAAGACTATATACTACTTTGTTCACAGTTTCACAGAAAGTTGTTATTATTTGAAGCAAAAGGGTGCCTGGGTGGCTCAGCTGGTTGGGCAACTGCCTTTGGCTCAGGTCATGATCCTGGAGTCCCAAAACTGAGTCCCACATAGGGCTCTCTGCTCAGCTTCTGAGGGAGTCTGCTTCTCCCTCTGACTTGCGCTCCCGTCTTGTACTCTCTCATTCTCTCTCTCAAATAAATAAATAAAACCTTTAAAAACAAAAACAAAAAATAACATGTGACTAATATCAATATTGTTTGACATCTAAGCAACCAACAGGATATACCTTTATCAATGCATATCCATCGCTACTACACTCACTCTCAATCTATGTATTGGTAGACGCATCTGCTGACTTCTGTATAACTTCCAGTGGATTCATAACCAAGAATTTACATATTCAAATATACATCATTTTATTATAAATTGCTTCATTATAAATTACTATAAGGTAATGTATTACATAATACAAAACATTATATGTACACACATTTTTAATTAGATTATCTAGATTATTTTGTATGAATTTCATTATTGGATAATAAAGGGGAATTCCAAGGTATCTGCTGTAAAAGGGAACACTGGGTCTGAAAGTTCAGAGGCACTGAATTAGTTATTCTTTTTATTCTCTTATCATTTGCAAGTAAGTCTGGTCTGTTATTACATTAGCAGTTTTCATTCCATTATCCTGACCTCTCTAGCTAAAGCCACATCCTCAGTCATCTTCAAACGTTATTTTGGCTTCTTCATTACACTTACAATAACTGAAGTCACCCAATCAATGCAGTGGCTTATTTATTTACATTTTATTTGTCCCTGTCAGAATAAAGTAGGCTCTTTTAGGATGAGAATTCTGGCATGTCCTGGCCCTTAAATACTTGACTGATATCACAACCTAAACCTAGCAAAGTACAGAGCACTTAGTATACAGTAAATATCTACTGACTTTTTCTTTTCTCAGTCTTTCTTTTCCTTTCATCTACCTGTCAGAACACCTATCTTATAATGTTCACCAACAGTGCTTTTTGATGAGGACAAGAATTCTGTGAGAGCCTCTGTTCTGAAAAGACCATTGGCAAAATGGTAGTTCTTTTGAATGTCTGAAAGAAGTAAGTAGTTCTTTTGAATATCTAACCACTCTATGTCAGGGGTTAGCACTCCCACCTATTTCATCTACCTTTTCTTTTGAAGTTTCTCAGAGAACATTAGCAAGCAAGGCCACAAGTAAAGTCAGAAAGAATTTAAAATAAATTCCCCTGAACCTTTTTTTTTTTTTTTGGTTTTTAAGGTTCAGGCACAGAACACATACATCAAGGAAAATGCAGCTATTAAAAAGAAATAGTGTGGGGCAACTGGGCAGCTCAGTCGATTAAGCATAAGCATCTGCCTTTGGCTCAGGTCATTGGTGCTGGGGTCCTGGGATCCAGCCCCTCCCCACTCAGCAGGGGGCCTGCTTCTCCCTCTCCCTCTGCCTGCTTTTCCCCCACTTGCGCCCTCCCTCTCTGTCAGATAAATAAATAAATCTTCATAATAAATAGAAACTGTGAGAATAAGGATTCCTACACTGAGTTAATCATCTGTGAAATGCAGTGAAGAAAGGAAATAACGTTTATTCCGAATAACAGAATAATTAAACCATGATTAAAAATGATCCAATCCTAAAAACAAATGAATTGGAGGTGATCTAAACATGGAATGAAAGTACCTAAACAGTCCTAATATCTAATTACTTTTATTCCTTCTTTGTTCACTGCTCAACTATATTGGTTTGAGCTTGCATACATAAGTGTAGGTACTGAAAAAAGTGATGTGAAATATCATCACTATCTCTAAATTATCCTTAAGAAGCTTAGTTTCCTGGATAAATTCTTACTATAAAGACATATATTAGAACTAAGAGCCTGTGATTATAAAGCAGAGCAGCTATTAAATGAGAAATCATTCCAAGGGATCTTCTTCATGGATCCTTCATATGTATCATGGTGCATATTCAGCCGGCCAAGAAAAACCAACAAGAAGACATTTCCTCACCTAGCTTTACACAAATGTAGGTAGAAGAATCCTGTTAAGATTGAATTCATCTTGGGGTATCTGGGTGGCTCAGTGGATTAAGCCTCTGCCTTTGGCTCAGGTCATGATCTCAGGGTTTTGGGATTGAGCCCCACATAGGGCTCTCTGCTCAGCAGGGAGCCTGCTTCCCCCCCACCCCGCCCCTGCCTGCCTCTCTGCCTTCTTGTAATCTCTGTCTGTTAAATAAATAAATAAAATCTTTAAAAAAAAAAAAAAGATTGAATTCATCTCAGATTCCCAAATATTTTATAATTACAGATAAAAATTTCACAAACTTTGCATTGCCTTTTGTGAACTAAACAAGAGCTTTAAAGGGTATTCTTAGTACAGAAAATCAAAGCAGAGAAAAACTCAGGGCTCTTCACGGCAAGCCTTCCTACTATTACCAACATATGAGTTTCGTCTGTGTCTTCCCAATTACAGTAAAAGAAAATATGAAACACAAGTAATATTATTCATACATCTATCACTACCATTAGCATTCCAGATGGTATATCATTATAAAAAAAAAAAAAATTCCAAAAAAAAAAAAATTCCAAGAAACCACTAGAACGGGTTTTTCTAGCACCCCATCTCACCAAATTCAGAAGACATCAATCCTCTCCTAAAGGTGCAAAATGTTTTCAAACCAGCAAGCAAAAGAAAATGTGAGCTCCATGCCAGCAATGGTTTGGTAAAACTAGAACCCCCAGTAAGTCTCAATCATCTCAGAACACTAACATTTTAGCAGGAGTTTACTACACGCTGTGGGCACCCTTCTCAGCACTTCACAGGAACTACCTCATTTTAATGCTTATGACTCCATTCCCATATACAGATGAAGTCTGGCTACAGAGAGGTTAAATAACTTGCTAAACATCACCAGCTAGTAAACAGTGGAGTCAGATCCAAACTCTGGAAATACAACTACAGAGTCTACAATTTTTTTAAGAAAAATACTTGTTTATCTATTTGAGAGAGAGGAATAGAGTGCTGGGAGGAGGGGAGGGGCAGAGAAAGAGGGAGGGAAAGAATCTCAAGCAGACTCTCCACTGAGCATGGAGCCTGGTTCCAACCTAGGACCCTGAGATCATAACCTGATCTGAAATCAATAGTCAGACGCTTAACTGACTGAGCCATCCCAGGGCCCTAGAGCCTACACTTTTATTACTAGACACATCAACACAAAAATATGCAAGGGTATAAAGAAAGCCCATTTAGCAATTGCTACAAAACCTCTCCTATCTTGACAATTATTAAATTTTACTACAGGCTTAAAAAAAAAAAAGAAAAAGTCCTTTTTGATTTTTTTTTTTCCATACAACTTTGTTAGAGCATCAAACTATATCCACCAAATTCATTTCAGAGTGACCTCTTAATTCCAAGCAATGACACTGAAAACATACAATCAGATCTCTACACCAGTTCCTCCCTAAGCCTCCACATCAGGTGAAAGTCATCTCAACAGATCCTGTCTGCACTGACACCTTGAGATATATATTCCTTCAGCTACAGAATCTCACCTTGTGTTTAGACAAAGCTGCAGGGAGGGAAAGAATTCTTGACAGGAGAGTGTGATCAATACAATTAAATGCTGAAAATAGGTAAAATCCTTTAGGGTACAATGAAAGGACAATAGTAGAGGCCAAGCGCAGAAAGCAGTGGATAAAGGAATGAATGAGAAATAGGAAAGTGGAGACAATGACAAGATAGGAGAAAACACTGAGCTATAAAGGGAAAAACAGGCTGGGGAAATGGAAGCTTTTGGGGTACATTCCAGGTAAATGCCCAAATTTGTCTTCATATAAATCAGATACTTCCATTGCCCTAAAACATCAGTTCTACAACTTCTTGGTCTTAGCACTTCTTTACACTGTTAAAAATTACTGAGGACCCCAAAAAGTTTTTTGTTATTGTAGGTTAGTTCTACCAATTTTTACTATAGTAGAAATTAAAATGCAAACTTAAAAATATTAATTCATTTAAGTAACAATAAAAGCTCAATATGTGCCAACATGCATAAAAATAACATTTCTGTGAAAATAGTTGTATTTTCCAAAACAAAAAAATAGTGAGAATAAGTTTTATAATGTTGCAAATCCCTTTATTTCTAGCTTAATAAAAGATAGCTAGATTTGCATATCTGCCTCTCTTGCAATATAGCATTTTAATGGTGAAGTATACAAAGAATATCATAAGTTAAAAAAGGGAGAATTTTAAAAGCTTTTTCAAATAATTGTAGATATTCTTCTTTTAGACTATACCAAAATTCTGACAAGTGATAGTTTCTTAAAGGTTATTTCATAAACGTTACTAGCAATGTGTAATTGGAAACTATGCCAGTGAACTTTTTATACCTTGTTACATTAAATTCATTAATGTATCTTAGACTCCTAAATCTTTTACCAGTATTTGATTCCACAACATCATGCACTGTCATTTGGAAAATATTGGTTAACTGAGTGATGTAGATCTTCTAGATACTGATCCACTTATTACACTGTATAAAAAAAAAGTACATTTGTTAATATCACCAGTCATTCCCATCAGAAAAGTTGGTAAGTACTGTGAGGCTGCCAAGTTCATGCAGCAGATAAGGTTTCCAAAACTCTAAAATTAACCAAAAACCTGATTCTATTATTTGCTACAGATACTATCAGTTGTTTTCTTGAAATGACAGGCATACTTCACTCATTTTTCAGAAAATGAATGTCCAGTATCCAAAACTAAATTTTACAAATAGTGTTCCATGAAAATAAGCTTATAGTTCAGCGTGCAGCTCAAACAATCATACAAGTTTTTTTTTTCCTGAGACAGTCATATTTCCATATGCTTTATGCATATTTCCCATTCGGTCACATAGAACATTAAAAAGGTGTACAAAGGTCTAGATTTAATAAAATTAATCATTTTTGTTGCTCCATCAAGGATACTCTAGAGCAAAACTTTTTTTTTTTTAACTGCTAGGATATGACAGTATGATTTCGGTCTCCTCAGTGTTTAGTTCTAAGGGCAAACGGCTTTATCCACTACTACTTTCACATCTTCTGTGCAAATAACATAGTAAAAAACGAAAATAACATCTCAATCTCACTATGTAAATGGCTTTGCCTTTGAGGACCTCCAAGAGTTTGAAGACCAGAGAACCACAGCCCTATAGCAATTGTTCCCAAAGAAGACACTCCAAGACAGGTTTTTCCAACACATGGTAAAAGAAGAAAAAAAAAGAATATATATTAGATCTTTTTTTTAACCTAGACCTACTAAATATTGAATAAAAAATAAATTTTTTAAATTTAAATTTTTAAATTAAAAATAAAATTATAAAAAATAAATGCTAACATAAAAGACTGCTCTTAAAAAAATAAATTGGGGCACCTGGCTGGCTCAGTTGGTACAGCATGCAACTCCTGATCTCAGGGTTGTACATTCAAGGCCCACCTAGGGTGTACAGATTACTTAAATAAAATCTTGGGGCACCTTGGTGGCTCAGTCAGTTAAGCGTTTGCCTTCAGCTCAGGTTGTGATCCTAGGGTCCTGGGAAATCTTTACTCAGCAGGGAGCCTGCTTCTCCCTCTCAGTCTGCAGGTCTCCCTGTTTAGGCTCTTTCTGTCAAATAAGGGATAAATAAATAAATAAATAAAATCTTATTTTTTTAAAAAAACTACTCTTTCTTTTCAGCTATAATCTCCTTTCTTTTATAAAATAAAAGGGGAAAGTAGATGGTAGTCTGAGGATTATACTAGGTTTCTAATTACTCTTATTTGGCAAAATGAAGGCAGGCGACACTGTGCTCACTCCCAACATTTTTTTTTAATGACATTTTATTTTATTTTTTAAAAAATTTATTTATTTTAGAGCAAGAATGAGAGCACAAGCAGAAAGGCACAGATGGACAGGAAGAGAATGTCAAGCAGACTCCTCACTGAGCGTGGAGCCCGATACAGAGCTTGATTCCATGATCCTAAGATCATGACCCAAGCAGAAAGAGTCAGATGCTTAACCAACTGAGCCACCCAGGTGCCCCAATTCCCAACTTAAAAAAAAAAACCTCCATTTCCCTAGGGTGCAATTGAGGGTCCTGATTTTGAGCCCTAAGGTGGGGGTGGAGACTGCTTATAAATACATACATGCATACATACATACATACATGTCTCAAGTGGCCCAGGGTGCCCTTGATCAAACAGGGCACTGTGTTTTCTAGATGCTCTGAGGCCCTCCCAAAGTTCCATAACTAGTTCTTCAGGAAATAACTAAGAATATGCCATGGGAAAATACATTTCAGTCAATCAATGAGCCAAACCTTTAAAAGCAACAGCATCCGCACCTGGGCGGCTCAGTGGGTTAAAGCTCTGCCTTTGGCTCAGGTTATGATCCCAGGGTTATGGGATTGAGCCCTGCATTAGGCTCTCTGCTCATGGGGGAGCCGGCTTCCCCTCTCTCTTTCTCTGCCTGCCTGCCTCTCTGCCTACTTGTGATCTCTGTCAAATAAATAAATAAAATCTTTTTAAAAATTAAAAAAAGAAATAAAAGCAACAGCATCCACATAGTCAAGCGATTTAGAAATTTATATTTAACATATGCCACTAACAAGACCAGTTGTTAAGTGCCTTAAAAATCCCATTCCAAGAATGTCTTCAATTTCACAAACTTCACAATGGAAATATGTCAAATGGATAGATGTGACGATGTATCTTATTTCCTCCCAAGCAAAAAAAAAAAAAAAAAAAAGCTTTCATTAGATGATCTTTAAATTCCCTTCCAGATGACCCTGGAATCTGTGTAATTAAAAATTACAGATAGCTAAATGATACATGTGTGGTCCCAGAGAAATAGAAAAAGAACTCGAACTAACTTACATCTTTAGAAAAAAAAAAAATCTTAAAAGTACCAAAAACAAAACAAAACAAAACACCCGAGCCAACATAAACAATATACTAAATAGTAATCACATCAGGAGGCTGTTTCAGGATCAAACTTTACTTCAGTTAACTAGTTCCACAGTCTTACTACACATGGATAATTTGCACTGCAGTTTCAGGCTAACGTGGCAGAGGGAGGGGTTTGTGTGTGTTTTTCCAAATTAGATGTATTCTCCCTCAAGTAAAGGATCTGGGGGGAAAAATCGAGAGTTAGCAGGACAAAGGAACCACACCTAATTTTATTTGGGTTGAGTGGGTGGAGGGAGACAGAGAATAATACCAACAATACCAATAATAAATGGGAAAAAATTAAGCCTACAGTGAAATTTCAAAACGAAACACTACTGAATCAGGTTCAAACTGGAGGGAAGTGGACATTACAAAGTGGCAGAATTTGATTAATTTTTGGCAACTCTGCCCCAGTGATTTATTTCCGAGGCAGGGTTCCACCCTCCGTAGCTAAGGCAAGTTATTGCATCAGGCACCGGTGTGCGGAAGAAACCCATTTGGTGTTTACTACTAGGTCACAGACACCCAGGTCCTATTCCAAGCGTTTGGCTTTGCCTGACTGGATGTGAGACTCCACTTGAGCGTATCTTTTCCCTTGTCCTCTCTAAATTCTAATATTCATACAGTGTCCTAGGAAAAGGAGGCCTGTATTAAATCACCAAGCCCTCCAGCCCAAGAAACTTCCCTCCCTACCTCAAAATCAAATTTCAAAATGTTCCACACAGAGAGGGCTGACTTCACCCAGGAACTCGGCAACATTTAGCTCACTCACTCCAAACAGTCTTTTGGGAACCCAGAGAAGATGACAGGAGCGAGCGAAGGACGATGAGCGAAGGACAATGAACTCACACCATGATTAGAAAAAGTTCAACACCTCGTCACATCCACGTTTCAACTTTAATGTTCTGAGCCATCATTTGGCTAACGAAGCACTGAATGAAAGAAGGTGTCAAGGAGGAAACACTAGGCAAAGCATCCTGAAGACTTTAAAAAAAAAAGACGCCAGTCCTAATAAGACAGAGCCGACAGCTTCGCCTCCGGCCGGGGAAGAATTAGGAACCTGGCCCCCCAGGAGGGGGTTAAAAAGAACACCGCAGAGCCTGGAAAACTGGACTTGAGGATTTCTGAGCTAGGTCAGGAGTAACCAAAGGTCATCACCCATCGCAGCCCCACCGGAGAGGGGAGAGGCGCAGACATTAACAAGGACTGGGAAAGAGCAGAGCAGAACGCGAGAGGAGGGACGCAGGATGTCGAAGGGGATCCGAGGGAGTCACCCAAGGAGAGTCCAGGGCGCAGGTCCACGGCGAGGAAGGTGGCCAACGCACGCGGGAACCGGAGTCCAAAGTGGGGGAGGAGAGAAAGACACCAGGAAACCAAGGGCTTCCAGCGGATGAAGGAGAGAGTGGGGTAATCGGCGCGGGGGACGGGTGCCCGAGGAGGAGAGAGGATGACGGAGAGCAGACCAGGGAGAGGAGACCCGGGGCCCCGGGGAGGCGCAGGATGCCAGTACCTGCTGGCGCACGGCAAGCCTGAGAGGGGCTAGCACCTCCTCAGCCCCGGCGCCGTCCATGCTGCTCCGGGAGGCGGCGGCAGGGAATGAGGTCGGGGCGTGGGCGCGCGCGCTACGGGGTCTGCAGGGCGGGAGCGGAGGCCGGGCCGGGAGCCGGGAAGGCAGAGACAGCAGCAGCGCGGCGCTGGCGGCTCTAAGCAGCGCCGAGCGCAGAGGGGGCATGAGCCGGCGGGCCTGGGCGGTCCGGAGCGGGCGGCGGCGGCGGAAGCGGCGCGCGCGGCCCGGCCGGGAGCATGATGAAATCGCCGCGTAAACGCCGCGGCGCGCGCGCAGCCGCACATTCCCCACCCCGCGACGCGGCCACCGGCAGATTCGACACAGAAAGCGCGCTCCTTCAGAGACTCCAGAGGGCTCGCCCCACCTTGGGCGCTTGGGAGGGCTGCGGGATCTCAGGTAACACCCTGCCAACAGACTTGCACAAAGATAAGACAGGCCAGCCCAGTAGGGTGCACATTCCGGCACGCAGCCCCATTCCGAGACCTACAGACTGAGACGCACGGGGACCTTCAAAGCGTTGGCTCTGGGCACTGACACTCGGGCTCACCCACGGAAATGCACGCTTCCTTTGTGTTCCGTGCGCCCCTGGGGCTTTAAAGGCCCATATCCCATCAACTCAGGGACGTAGACGCAATGTTGCTCAAGCTCGCGTGCTCCTCGTATGAAGAAACAAAAGAATTTATTGATTTGCCCATCTTATCACATCCATGCTTTACCCACTTTAAGAAAGTAGTTGGAGAAAGGCGGAGGAGAGGTGAGGGGCTCTTCGGAGAAGGTCAGTTCTGAGCAACTATTGTAGGGCGAGCAGGATTTGAACCAGCAGAGATGAGGAAAGGCAAGAGGCAAAGAGGGGTGGAAAGACTAGGAAACAAGATAATGGAGGGGAGGGGAGCTGAGAATCCAGGCGCCCGCGATTCCCTCCTAATGGCTTTGCCTCTGCAGACCTGCCCTCTCGTGCTTGGGCCTCCAGCTGACGACCTTCCGGAAATGGGCTTCCTCCCTTCTGCCCCAAAGGTGGGTCAGCAGGCAAAGCTGGATTCCCTTTCCAGAGAGAGTAGAAAAATAAACAAAGTGTTGGTTATAGACATAGCATGGCGCACATCCACCAGAATGTCTAAAATCAAAGTGATGGAAAATGCCAAGTGAAGCTCTGGGGACTGTCCCACACTGCTGGGTAGAGAGCCAACGGGTACAGCCGCTTTAAAAGAACTGTTTGATGGCAACTGTTGGAGCCAACCATACACACCTTCCCTGTGCCCCCCCCCCCCCCACCAGGAGCTTACAGGCTCACCAGAATGAAGTTCTTTCTCAATACTATGGAAGTCCATATTCTCTTCCTGTTCCAAATTGTGGTGCTGGAGAAGTACTGACAATTGAGCATAAGAAGGGCGGCTGCAGAAGAATCTTCCCCAGTATTAAACCATTTGTGTTTTTTAGAACTTTTATTTCAAGATTTGACATTAATCACAATTTTTATTTGGCTTTATTTTAATGACTAATTTTGAATTTAATATTTTTGAAGATAAAAACAATTTTAACTTTTACATATACTCTTATTTACAGTGTTATTAAAACATTCAAATTCTGTATATTTTAAATATAATTCTATATATTTTTTAATTCTTTAGATCAGTAATGTCTCATTGATGTTCACGTGAGGACAGTCCCAGCTGTTGTCTCCAAATCTGTTTCCCCCCCTCTGCTTCTTCAGTGATTATTTCTAAAAGGCAAAGCTGTGCATCTTGCTTCTTTGCTTAGGATTTCAGTACTTCAACACTTCAGTAGGTCCACATGGCCCTTAGCAGAATTTCCTAAGTGGTTTCCCGTGGGGAAACTACATCTACAAGACAATAATAATAGATTATATTCACTGAGGGCGTACTATGTACAAGTTAGCATTCTAATTTATTTCCTGTAAATTTATTCACAATCCAGTGAAAGAGACTCCATAATAATTCCCATTTTATAGGTTCAGATTCAGAGCGCTAAGATATAAATAAATTGGCCATCATCACACAACTACCGAGGTCCAGAATGTGAGCTGGGGACAGAGGCAATTTTAACATATAACTTAATGAAGCAAAGGTTGTTTCTTTTTTTTTGCTCATTGTTTTGTTTCTTAAATTCGAAATATGAGTAAGATCATGGATTTGTCTTTCTCTGACTGACTTATTTTCCTTACCATTATGCTCTCTAGCTCCATCCATGTTGTTGCAAATGGCAAGATTTATTTTTTTTTTACAGCTGAATAATATTTCATTGTATATATATCCTCCACATCTTCTTTATTCATTCATCTATTGATGGATCCTTGGGCTGCTTCCATAATTTGGCTATTGTAAATAATGCTGCAATAAACATAGGGGTGGGGAACCTGGGTGGCTTAGTCAGTTAAGCACCCTGGACTCAAATCATGATCCCAATTCCACATTAGGCTCCCTGCTCAGCAGGGATCCTGCTTCTCCTTCTGCCTCTGCTCCTCCTCCCTCCTCTCTCTCTCAAATAAATAAATCTTAAAAAAATAAACATGGGGGTGCATGTATCCCTTTGTAGTAGTGTTTTTGTAATTGGGGGATAAATACCCAGTAGTGTGATTACTCGATGCTACAGTAGTTCTATTTTTAATTTTGTGAGGAAACTCCATACTGTTTTCTACAGTGGCTACAACACTTTGCATTCCCACCAATGTGCAAGCATGTTCCTTTTTCTCCAAAACCTCACTAACACTTGTTGTTTCCTATTTTTTTTATTTTAGCCATTCTGTCAGGTGTGAGGTGATAGCTCATTGTGGTTTTGATTGACATTTCTCTGATGATGAGTGACGTTGAACATCTTTCCATGTGTCTGTTGGCCATCTGTATGTCTTCTTTGGAGAAATGCCTATTCATATCTTCTGCCCGTTTTTTAATTGGATTATTTGGGTTTTGGGTATTGAGTTGTATCAGTTCTTTCTTTCTTTATTTATTTATTTTAGTATTTTAGTTATTTATTTTTTTGATGGAGACAGTGAAACAGCGAGAGAGGGAATACAAGCAGGGACAGTGGGAGAGGGAGAAGCAGGCCTCCTGCTGAGCAGGGAGCCCGATGTGGGCCCCTATTCCAGGACCCTGGGATCATGACCTGAGCCGAAGGCAGATGCTTAACAACTGAGCCACCCCGGCGCCTGTATCAGTTCTTTATATATTTTGGATACTAACCCTTTATCAGATATGTCATTTACAAATATCTTCTCCCATTCAGTAGGTTGCCTTTGAGTTTTGTTGATTGTTTCCTTTGCTGTGCAGAAACTTTTTATTTTGATGTAGTCTCAATAGTTTATTTTTACATTTACTTCCTTTGCCTCAGGAGACATACCTAGAAAAATGTCGCTACAGATGATATCAGAGAGATTACTCCCTGTGCTCTTCTAGGATTTTTATGGTTTTAGATCTCATATTTAGGCATTTAATCCATTTTGAGTTTATTTTTGTGCATGGTGAAAGAAAGTGCCTAGTTTCATTCTTTTGCATCTAGTTGTCCAGTTTTCCCAACACCATTTGTTGAAGAGACTGTCTTTTTTCCCTTTGGATATTCATTCCTTCTCTGGCAAAGATTAATTGACTATATCATTGTGGGTTTATTTCTGGATTTTTTGTTCTACTATATTGATCTATGTGTTTATTTTTATGCCAGTATCATACTGTTTTGATTACTACCACTTTGTAATATAACTTAAAGTCTAGAATTCTGATGCCTCCAGCTTTGCTTTTCTTTTTCCAGATTGCTTTGGCTATTCAGGGTCTTTTTGTGATTCCATACAAATTTTAGGATTGCTTATTCCATAATGTGAAAAACATTGTTGATATTTTAATAGGGATTGCATTAAATGTGTATATTTCTCTGGGTAGTATGGACATTTTAACAACATTTGTTCTTGCAACCCATGAGCATGGAATGTCATTCCATTTCTTTGCATTGTCTTGAATTTCTTCTATCATTGTTTTATAGTTTTTCAGTCTTTCACCTCTGGGTTTTTTGTTTTGTTGTTTTGTTTTGTTTATGTCTCTCACCTCTTTGGTTAAGTTTATTCCTAGACATTTTGTTGTTTTTGTACAATTGTAAATGAGATTTTTTTTTTAATTTTTTTTGAGATTTTACTCATTGAGAGAGAGAGTGAGAGAGGGAAAGTAAGCAGAGGGGGAAGTGTAGAAGGAGAAGCAGGCTCCCTGCTGAGCAGGAAGCCTGATGCAGGGGCTCAATCCCAGGACCCTAGGATCATGACCTGAGCCAAAGGCAGATGCTTAACCGACTGAGACACCCAGGTACCCTATTTTTTTTTTAGTTTCTGTATCATTTATTTTTGTTCTAATCTCTATTATTTCTTCCTTTTGCTGAGTTTCATTTGTTGTTGTTCCCTAAGACTATTCTCAAATTGCATGATTTTCTTTCCTCTCCTTTGCTCAGCTTGGTTACTTTCCATTTCTCTGTCTTCCAGTTCATTAATTCATTCCTCTTCTTCTAGCTTGCTACTTATTCCCTCAAGTGTATTTCTTATTTCATTTATTGTGTTCTTGATCTCTGATTGGTTCTTTTTTTTTTTTTTTTATCTCTGTGTTAAGGGTCTCACTGATGTTTCCCAATCTTTTCTTAGGTCCAATATCTTTATGACCATTACTTTAAATTTCTGTCAGGCGTATTACTTACATTTATTTCACTTTATGTCTCTTACTATGGTTTGGTCCTGTTCTTTCATTTGAGAGATATTTCTCGGTCTCTTCATTTTGTCTGACTTTTTCTGTGTGTTTCTGTGTGTTAGTAAAGTCAGCTACTTTTTTTTTCTTTCTTCCTTTCTTTTTTTTTTTTTTTTTTGCTCTTAACAATAACAGCCTTATGAACAAGAGGTCCTGAAGTATGTCCTGCAGTGTAGTGTAGTGTCCCCTTTTCCTCCCCTGTAGTGAAGTGGCCTGGCACTTCAGGGAGTATCTACTATGTGTGTTGTCTGCACTCTGCTGTTGAGCCTTGGCCTGTTTCTCCTTCAGTCCAGTTGTTTGCAGAGGCTCTTTGCCTGTTGCGAGCAGTGTTTAGTCCCCAGGATGGGTGCGGTACATTTTAACACCTTGTGTGGGTGGTCTGCTTGTGAAACTAGGTATACCCCCACTGCCACTGGAACTGTGGTCCTGCAAAATGCACAAGTCCTAGAGATGTGTTGGCAGGATTTGCACAGTTCTGTGGGAGAGTCCCGCAGTGCCTAGACCAAAGTGAGCATGACTGGAAAGGATGGATCCCTGATGCATGGGGGGCAGGGTTTAGGGCAGTGTAAAGAGTTTTGTTGAGATGCTGCTTTCTGCATGTGGCCATTGTTTATGCTGAGGTGCATGGGGAGAAATAATGCCTGCCAGCTAATTTTTCCTAGAGGGGTCTCCCAGTGGTGATCCCTGTCTCTCAGGGCCACACTCTGAGATAAGCAAATCACTCTCCCTCTCATCTGGTCTACACCCAGCATTTGTCAGACTGCTGTGTCTGTGCTGTATCTGCATAGACTGTCAAGGAATCTCTTTAAGGATAAGGATTCTACTTCCTAACCCCCTCCAGACTCTCCCAGAGCTGAGCCTGCAGATTTTTAATATTCTAGGCTTTAAATCCTGCTGGTTGAAAGAACTCATGAAACTGGCCCCTCTGGCTTTCAAAGGCAGATGTTATAGGGATTCGTTCTCCCTGTTTATGGGCTCTCTGGTGTGATAGATAGTCTGTTTTCTCCCCTTCTCCATGCCACTAGCTTCCTCCCCACCACAGATGGCTATGGTCCATTTTGCTCCCAGACTGCATCTTTACCCTTCCTACCTTCTTTGATGTGGCCTCTTCTCAGCCTTTAGTTGTGAAGTTTGTTCTGCCAGTCTTCAGATTATGGGTGGGGAGGGGTCGTTTAGGCTGCTGTGAGTGTTATCTCACAGCATGGGCATAGGCATGGGACAGGCCAAGCTTAAGGTCCTCCTCCACCACCTTCCCCAACACCAATTGTTAAAAGGAAAAAAAGCTCACAATATTTGTTTCACCTTTGATCAGGTATGGTGCCTTTGTTGAAAATAAATTGACTATATAAAGTGAGGCTATTTCTGTGATCTCTATTCTGTTCAAGTAATGCATCTATCAACCTTTATGCCAATATCACACTTTCTTGATTACTATTGCTTTAGAGTAAGTCTTGAAGTCAGATAATATACATTTTCCACCTTTACTTCTTTTTCAGAATTGTTTTTAACTATTCCAGGTCCTTTCCATTTCTGTGTAAATTTTAAAATTGACTTCTCAGTTAAAAAAAATACCTGCTGAGATTGTGATTCCATAGGTCAATTTCAGGGAAATTGATGGCTTAACAATATAGGCTTTGGATGTCTTTTGTTAAATTTTTTTTTTTAAGATTTTTATTTATTTATTTAACAGAAAGAGACCACAAGTATGCAGAGAGGCAGGCAGAGAGAGAGGGGGGAAATAGGCTCCCTGCTGAGCAGAGAGCCCAATGTGGGGCTTGATCCCAAGACCCTGAGATCATGACCTGAGCCAAAGGCAGAGGCCTAACCCACTGAGCCACCCAGACACCCCTCTTTTGTTAAGTTTATTCTTAAGTGTTTTACTTGTTAATTCTGAGTGTTATTTTGTTTTCCAGTGGTTTGTTGCTAGTGATCTTTCATTTACTAATTTTAGTAATTGGGTTTTTAGGTGTCTTTTTTTTTTTTTTTTTTTTGGTCGATTCCTTGGGATTTTCTACATTAATAATCATGTGATTTGTATATAGAATCAGTTTTACTTATTCCTTTCCAATCTTTATGCTTTTTTTTTTTTACTTGCCTAGCTGTAAAATCTATGTCATCTTTTATAACCTTGCTTATAACATCCCAATATTATTCTTTAAATACTTTCAAGGTCTGGAGTAAAGTCCTATATTTCACTCCTGATATCAGTAATTAGGTTTTTTTTTCTCTTGCTGTCTTTTTTTCCTTGATTAGTCTTGCTAAATATTTACCAACTTATCAATTTTTCAAACATCTAACTTTTGACTTTGTTAATGTTCTCTATTGTTTTGTCGATGCTCTATTCCATTGATTTCTACTTTATAATTTTTTCCTTCTACTTAATTTGGGTTTAAACTGCTCTTTTTTTTCTAGCTTCTCAAGGTAGAAACTTAGATAATTTCTTGTAAACCTTTTTCCTTTCTTTTTTTTTTTAATATTTATTTATTTATTTGACAGACAGAAATCACAAGGAGGCAGAGAGGCAGACAGAGAGAGAGGAGGAAGCAGGCTCCCCGCTGAGCAGAGAGCCCAATGCGGGGCTCGATCCCAGGACCCTGGGATCATGACCTGAGCTGAAGGCAGAGGCTTTAACCCACTGAGCT
>NC_081560.1:45663172-45735016 GCF_022355385.1 Mustela nigripes
GAGCCCAATGCGGGGCTCGATCCCAGGACCCTGGGATCATGACCTGAGCTGAAGGCAGAGGCTTTAACCCACTGAGCCACACAGGCGCCCCACCTTTTTCCTTTCTTTAAAAAAACCTTTAAAATTATAAATTTGCCCTTTAGTTGAATCCCAAAATTTTGGATACATTGTGTTTTCATTTTCATGTAGTTTTAAATGCTTTCTAATTCCTTGTGTGATTTCTTCTTTGACCCATTAGTTATCAAGAAGAGTGTTGTTTAGAGGCACATAGATGGCTCAGTTGGTTAAGCACCTGTCTTCAACTCAGGTCATGACCCCAGGGTCCTGGAATGGAGCCGCACAGCAGACTGCCTGCTCAATGGGAAGCCTGCTTCTCCCTCCCCCTCCACATCTCCCCCTCCTCCTACTCATACTCTCTTTCTCAAATAAATAAAATCTTTAAAGAAAAAAAGAATGGAATTCATTCCTAAATATTTGAAACCAAATAAGTTATTTCCAAATATTTGAAAACTTTAAGCATATACTGTTATTTTTATTGTTGCTTTCTAGCTTAATTCCCATGTAGTCAGAGAAAAGCATTTGAAATTTATTGACTTCGGTAAATTTTGTGACCCAGCATATGGCAGTACCTTGGTGAATGCTCCATGAGTACTTAAAAAATATATATACTATGCATTTGTTGTGCCTAGTGTTTTATAAGGGTCAGTTAGAAAGGTGGTTGATAGATTACTACTTTTTTGTCTAGCTCTATCAATAACTGAGAGAGGTTGTTAAAATCTCTGATAGTGAATTTGTCTCTTTCTACCTTTCATTCTGTCATGTTTGCTTCATGTATTTTGACTTTATTAGGCATATACACATTTAAAATTATTACATCTTTTTGCCAAATGACACTTTTGTTATTATGAAATGTTCATAATCTAAATATACCTAAATATACCTTCTTATATACCTCTTATCTTTAAAATATAAATATTTTTATCTCTAAATATACCTCTTATCTTTAAAACTAAGTGGTCTCATATTAATATAGCCATTCAAGCTTTTTTATGATCAGTGCCAAGGGCTTTTGGGGGCTGAGTTCTCCTGCCATAAGCCATGTGAGTGGACCACCTAGGCGTCATGCCTTCCAGCCCCAATCCAGCCTTCAGATGACTGCAGCCCCAGTCAAGGTCTTGCATCTAACCTTATGGACGGCCCTGATCCAGAACCACCTAGCTGGACTGCTTCCAATTTTCTGACATATAGAAACTGTGAGATAATGTTTGCGGCTTTTTAAGCTGCCAGGTTTGGGGGTAGTATGTTACACAGCAATGGATAACTAATACAGGGTTCTTCCCTGAACTGGTTGTACAGTCCCTTCTCTTGAGAAATGAGTGACCAGACTGCTGGCCTTCAAGGGACCTTTTGAGGCTTTGGCAGTGATTGCCACTGCAGTGAGAATAATATCCTCCCTGAATCTCCTTACAACAGAAAAGCTAGGTACCTGTCATATTCAACAAACATTTACCCCTTTACCTAAGAAGCAGAAAACTCCATAGCTTGATTTTCTGGGTCTTTTTCCCTTAGGTCCAGGCTGCTACAGCAGAGGCTAAAGCACAGAGGTGCCCTGAGGAAGATTCTAAATCCAGAGTAAGTGAACCTGGCCTGTGACCCACGTGGTCTGGCTTCCAGAATTCTCTGGCACTGACTCTCCTCTCTAGACCCTGAACTATTAACAAAGTTTTGCCTCAACTTCTAGCCTCCCTTAGCAAAGATTTGTTTCAGCTTCTGTTCTCCAACAACAAGGAGGTAAGTTCCCTTGAAACCTTAGTGATACTAGTGGCTAAGGCAGGATAATTTATTGTAAGATTAATTTCTGTTTTGATTTCACTGACATGGACATTGGGAGGAAAGAGAATGGTCTCTCTTCCCTTCCCTCTTTGATCCCCAAGGCATATGTAAGGGAAGATTAAATCTTCTAAAACCGTTAAATTAGGAGTCAGGAGAAGATACCCACTTAGGGGCTTGTACGGTGAGAAGCAGAAGCAACTGGAATAGCAAGATGGATCCAGAAGAAATGTTCCCAATACCATGTGGTCATAGTGCCAGAGTCTCAGTGAGTGGTGGTTACTCTGGCACCCCTAGGAGGGCTGGATCCAAGTGCTGGAAATTCTCACCTTTGAAAGAATCCCTTTGCTCCAGCTTGGCACAAACGTGACCATACTGTTGGCCTTCAAGGTACATCTGAGGATTTGGACAGAGAATGTCACAATGGTAAGATTGTGTCCCCCTGAAACTTTTGTAATGCTTAAGAGCCCTGGCACCTGTCACATAGTTATTCAGTAAACATTTACCAAGCACCTACTATGTGCCAACCATTGTTCTAGGCACTGGAGGAACAGCAATGTACAAAACCTCCTATTCACAAGGAGCTTACATTCTTTGGGACCAAGCAGACGATATAAAAATAAGCTGTTTTTTATTTAAAATAAAGGGGTACCTGGGTGGCTCAATCAGTTAAGCATCCAATTCTTGATTTTGGCGATATAAAAATAAGCTGTTTTTTATTTAAAAATAAGGGGCACCTGGGTGGCTCAATCAGTTAAGCATCCAATTCTTGATTTCGGCTCAGGTCATGATCTCAGGGTTATGAGGTTGGGCTCTGTGCTGAGCCCGGAGTCTTCTTGAGATTCTCCGCCTTTTCCTCTCCACCTGCGCCTGCCCCTCCTCATTCTCTCTCTCCCTCTCTTTCTCTCTAAAATAAAATAAGTAAAATGTTTGAAAAAAATAAGCTGGTTAATAATAGTTTCAGATAGTGATAAGGACTCTAAAAATAATAAAGCAGGGAGGGGTGCCTAGGTGGCTCAGTCAGTAGAGTGTCCAACTCTTAATTTCAACTCAGGTCATGATCTCAGAGTTGTGAGATCAAGCCCCACAACAGACTCCATGCTGGGTGTGGAGCCTGCTTGAGATTCTGTCTCTCTCTCTCTCCTTCCCTCTTTAAAAAGAAAATAATAACAACAATAACAATAATAATAAAGCAGAGAAATTTGGTAAAGCATGATAGGAGATGGGGCTAGTCTTTAGATAGGTGGTCAGGCCTCTCCAAGGAGGCAACTTTTCATCTAGGATATAGAGATAACAAGATATCAAGAAGATTTGCAGTTATGGCATGTGCAAAGGCCCCCAGGTAGGAACCTACTTGGCTTGCATAAAGAATAGTAGAAAAACCCATGTGTCTGGAATGTTGTTAATAACAAGGAGAAAGATATGAAATAAGATCAGAGAAGTCCGCAAAGTCCAAATCATATAGATCTTGTAGATCATGATTAAAAAAATGTTAATTATTTTCATCTGCAGTGGGGAGTTGCTGAAGCATTTTAAGCAGGGGAGTAAATGGTCTGATGCCTGTTTTAAGATGATCATTCTGACTATTTTTGGACATTGAGCTGGAATAAGACAAGAATGGGGACAGGGAAAGCAGTTAAGAGGTTTTTCCTAACTCCCAGTTAAATTTCTGGGTCAGAGGAACAACAGTGGACATGCTGAGATGGGCTGGTTTCAGAAAGTACCTGGAAGGTAAAGCAAATCAGACATGCTGATGGATTTGTCGTGTTAGAGGAAGAAGGAGCGTCAGAAAAGAAAATCACAAAGATGGACTTGTGGATATTGGGAGCCTGAGCAAATGGCTAGATTGTGGTGTCATTTCCTGGTATGGAGAAAAGCGGGAAGAATCAGCCTCCCTGCCTCAGAGGAAAGGGATTCGTAAAACGGGATATGAATTAGACCTAACAAAGAATATGGTGAGGGAAGGCAGGAGAAGAAGACAGATAAAGTAGAGACAGACGCTGCATGCACTTAAGGAACTTGCCTTCTATTAGTGGTTGGTTTTCTGGGAAGGGGGAGGCAAAGTCATTTGTTGCCTGCAAGGGGAATTATTCCATGGCTATGATGTTGGGGAGGTTAGAGACGGTCTGGAAAAGCCTCCGTGAAGAACTGAAGAGCAATCCTGCTGGGGAAATGTGGGAAGGAGTCACCCAGCTGAGCGCGGAGACAATTCCGAGTCAAATTTTGTCCCCTGAAAAAGCGTGCTATAGCTTAACCCTTGGTACCTCTATATGACACAAGCAAGTTCTGGGTGTACCCAGAACATCTTTTGTTCAACAAGTCTTCTCTGTCTTCACCACCTGCACTAAATGCCCCCAGTGGAGTTGGGAGTAGTCAATATCAGAGAGCGGACTCCTGTGTTCGACTGGGTCCTCCAAGATGCAGACACCATTCAGGATTAAGTGCACCAGGATTTTCTTAGGGAAAATGAAGTAGGGAGGAATCAGGGAGGCCAGGAGAACCACCAGATCATGGTGCCAGTCTGACCCAAGTAAAGACGACGGAGTAACAGCAGAGTGTAGCATCCAAGCCTGCCAAGTAGTCTCAGGAAGCTTCAGCAAAGCCGTAGGGGAGTTCTGGAACCCAGTTGACAACACGAGAGCCCCCTATACTCATAGGAACCATCTGCCGTGGTGTGGGGGCTACACTCAGTCACTGGCAGGGAGCAGCCTACAGAAGGCCTGCCTCTGCACCAGCACTGGCACAGGTTTCCAAGGGCAGCAGTTGGGGTCCTCAGTCAGTGACACTCCCCGAAGTAAAGAGTACTAGGAGTCATATTCTCATGATGCTCCCCCCTCATCAGATCAACATTTAACCCAGGTTTAGGTTTATTTTTGTCTTGTCCCTTCTGGATCCTTTGAGTTTCAGCCAATGCAACATGATTGAATTTGCCACACGCTACTTCCCAGTCCAGCCTAGAAGAACTCCCATGTGCCATCCTCCATGCCCTTTCCTGTCTGTCCGCTGGATGTTTGTGTCCACATGTTAAAGATGGCAGACCCTGGTCCCTGAGTGACTATGTGACCAGAGCTCATTGCTGCTCCTGCCTTTTCCTGTTAAGCTGTTTGAACCATTGACGTGAGTGAGAAGTAAATTTCTATCGAATTTGAGGTGTGATATGTTCTGATCTATTTGTTAGAGCAGTAAGCTTACCCGAGCTGCTCTACTGTTATAGGCCAGCTATGAGAAAGATGGGAAAGATACCCAGGACATGGGAGAAGGAGCGAGAGAGTGAAGACAGCGTTTGATTTACAGAAGTTCTGTTAATACACAACTTTTTAGGACTGTGAAGTTGGGCTGTGCTGGGGTCACTCACACAGGCTGATGGGGAATTATCCCAAGTGAATGGATTGACAGGTGGTCCAGGTACACTTCTCTGGGCCAGTATCTCTTCAGCTTTCTCATGTGCCTACTTGGAGTGAGGTACATACCTCTCTCTTTTGACTTCTTCTCCTGCCATTTGTCCTCCAAGCTAAGGTTTATGTAGGAGTCCCAGGAGCCCCACTCCACTTTTCGTCCAGCCCATGCCTCTAGAATTCTAAGAATTCTAGAATTCCAGACCTTGGTGTGGGAGGGAGGAGGCTCGTGTCTAATCCCATCTTCTCCCCTAACTCTCTCTGTGGCCTTCAATATAGGCCTTTTCCCTCTCTGGCTTCAGCCTTCCTTTCTGAACAACAAAGGGGACTGGACCCGCTGACGTCTGGCCCCTTCCCACTCTTATTATGGGTTTATGAAATTGTGACTTCGAGGCACAAATCCCTAAGTAGTGGAAGGAGAGCTGGTTTGCTTCTGTCCAGCAGAGGGGAGCAGTTCCCCACGAAGCAGCACTCAGGCAGAGAGTCCTCTGTGTCCCTCCCCGTAGGCCCAGCCTTCAGAGGCTTTCTGAGCGGAAAGGAGCCAGAGTTCCGGGCATGAGAGACCCTACCCCAAGATGGTGAGCACAGGGAATGCCTCCAAGGCCTTCTCAGCCCTATGAGAAGTCATTCGGGCTGTGCCTCTCCTGCAGAGAGAGGTGGGTCAGTCAGTAAATATTAGTGGGGCTCTGGCTTTGCCAGTTTGATGGGAAGGAGGAAGCTTATATAAACTAGAAAGACAAGACAGGCAAAAACAGACAAACAAAAGGCTCCCCAGAGCTAAGTGTTACTCCTAGCCTGACAGGTCTCCAGCAGAATGACAAGTCTCCATAGTTCAAACCACATTTCAGGTTGTGGTTTGAACTATGGCCCTCCGAAAGACCAGGCCACCTCAGAATGTGACCTTATTTGGAACAAGGGGGTCAGTGCAAATATAATGACTTGAGTTCGTATGGGAGTAGGGTGGACCCTTATTCCAATATGACCAGTGTCTTTATGAAATGAGGGGAATTTGGACACAGACACAAAGGGAAGACGGAAGCAGAGGTTGGAATCATGCTGCCAGAAACCAGGTGACAACCACAGCTGCCAGAAGCTGGAAGACACTCCCCTGGAACCTTCTGGAGGAGCAAGGCCCTGCCAACACTTCCAGCTCCAGACCCAGGAGACGATACATTTGTGTTAAGTCACCCAGCTTGGGGAACTTTGTTACAGCAGTCCCAGCAAACCCCAGTATTTTCAGGATAAAGCCCAGTGTCCCTATGGCGTGCCTCCCAGCCTCACTGCCCATGCACCGTATGTTCCAGCCTTACTAACTCACAAGAGGGATGGCCATCCACCTTTGGCCTCAGCACATATTCATACCTGGAGCATTTTCTTTCATCTCCATTTCCCCGTTATACCTAGCGTATGCCTTCTACGGGGAAGGGTTCTTGGATACAAACAAGATCCCATTCAGGCTGGCCTGAGTGACAGCACATGTGTTAAGGGACAGCAGGAGCCTGGAGGCCAGGCGCAAGAATGAAACACCTCTGGATGGCCAAGAAGCAGAGGCTGGGATATCAGTTAGGACTTGCATTTGTCTGTAAGTCAGAGACGTGAAAAACAGACACAGAACAATACAGCACTCTTTTTCAGCCATCTACAAAGAAGCTCAAAGATGAGAAATCTTGAGGATGTTGGGGCTGACTTCTCTGATGGTTGATGAAGCACTGAGTGATGTAGGAAAGACATGAGGTTTCTAGGCCAACGGCCAAGAAGGAATTCCTGAGACATCTTTGGTGCAAAAAGGTGGTTTTATTAAAGCACAGGGATACGACCTGTGGGCAGAAAGAGCTGCGCTGGGGTCATGAGGAGTGGCCCATTCATTATATACTTTCAAATTGGGAGGGGGTTAGGGATAGCCTAAGTCTCTAAGGAATTTTGGAAGCAAGGTTTCCAGGACCTTGAGGTGGCTAGCCATTGTTGGGAAAAGGTCATTCATTACCCTCTCATAAAACCTTAGGGGTGCCTAGGTGGCTCAGCTGGTTGGGCAGCTGCCTTCGACTCAGGTCATGATTCCGAGATTCTGGGATCAAGCCCCACATCGGGCTGCCTGCTCTGTGAGGGAGCCTGCTTCTCCCTCTCCCCCTGCCTACCGCTCCCACTGGTTGTGCTCTCTCTCTCTCTCTCTGTCAGATAAATAAAATCCTTTTTTAAAAAATTCCTTAGTCATGAGACCCTTCAGATGTATATCCGTGGGCCATATACTTGGGGGATGATTGCCAACATGTATCTTGAGGGTTTAGAGATAAAGGAAATTTCTAAAAGAGTTTTTATATGTTAAAGTAGACTTACAGGATTCTGGGGGGTCGGGCTAAGATTGCTTTTGCCCTTAACAAAGTATTAACATAAAGGCAGCTGTGTTGCTAGAGGAAGGTCACTCTGCCTATTTCAAGGACTTGTCAGTGGGCAAGTAAGGAAAGTTAATACTTATTCTTCAACCTTTGTTTCCCACATCACCAAGCTTTAGGCCCACATCTTAGGCGGAAAGGATAAGGAAGCAGGACCAGAACATGGGCTAGCACAGCTGCCTGCCTCCTCAGGGGCCCTCGCAGAAGCCACATGCAACAGCCTGTGACATCTCACCGACAAGGCAGAAAGGGGGGGGGGGGGCAGGAATCTGGCATGAGAGCAGAGGGGGATGCTGGCAAACGAGAAGCACTTTAAATCGCCCAGGGGCAGATGAAAGGAAATTCTTTGATGTTACTCCATAGTTTACCTGCCTGGAAGAAAAGGGTGAAAAGATCTGTTTAGCTGGAAAGGTGTCACTGCCATCTCAAGATCAGCCTGACTGGCCAGATGCCAAAGTGCAGTCAGCTCACTGTGATTTGTTCCTCCTGAAGACAGCAGGAGAAGTCACTCTCTCAGCCCCATGGCAACCAGACCTCCCTCTCCTGTAACAGGAGGAGTGGCGAGTGCACCCCTACAGGGGCTGATCCATTAGCGCCAGGCCATGTGCTGAGTGGTTGGAATGCAGAGATGCATCCGCTGAAGCTTCCCCACTCCGTGGGAGCCCACAGGCTGGCAGAGGAGACAGAGGTACACAGCCAGCAGCATATACTGAATAATCCGTAAAAGGGGCAGACGCAGTACTGCCTGATCAGCTCCCTGGGATCTTCTCCGAAGAGCTGAGTTTGACTTGAACTGGACAGAGTCAGTCAGGAGCAGGAGCTGGGGAAGCTGGAGGGCTATGGCACATTTGGAGAACAACAGAGGTGGCCGGAGCCCAGGGCTTTCGAGGGTGGTGAAGACAGAGAGCGCTCCACTGTTCTTGCTTCAGTCAGCCCCAGCCTAAGGCCCAATCCAGGGGCTGGTTTCCAGCCCTTTTTTTTTTTCCTTTTATCCCTTCCCTCTTTTATTTTATTTTTTTATTTTTTATAAACATATATTTTTATCCCCAGGGATACAGGTCTGTGAATCGCCAGGTTTACACACCTCACAGCACTCACCATAGCACATACCCTCCCCAATGTCCATAACCCCACCCCCCTTCTCTCAACCCCCCACCCCAGCAACCCTCAGTTTGTTTTGTGAGATTAAGAGTCACTTATGGTTTGTCTCCCTCCCAATCCTATCCTGTTTCATTTATTCTTCTCTACCCACTTAAGCCCCCATGTTTTATTTTATTTTTTTAAGATTTTATTTAAGCATACACTTATGCTTAAAGGGAGAGAGAGTCTACCAGTGGGAAGGAGAGGGAGAGAGAATCTGAAGCAGACTCTGCACTGAGCGCAGAGCCCAACACTGGGCTCGATCCCACAACCATGAGACTGTGACCTGAGCTGAAACCAAGAGTCAAACGCTTAACCAACTGAGCCACCCCTCCCTTCTTTCTAAAAAATCCTCTCATGATATCACAGTGATCACGATGGCATGATACCAGCTTCTCTACCTTCTTTCTGGCTGCCCTTCCTCTTCTTATTTCCTCCCTCGCCTGCTTAAATTCTGACCATCTTCACAGTCTGCACTGCCTCTGGACGTATTAGAAACCTCTCCATCTCTATTTTTCCTTGCATATTGGTCTCAGTTTCTTCTACCACAAGATTAACCCTCTACACATGTTTGGGAACATGGCACCAAGAACCCCAGTGTGGCAAACATTATGGAAATATGTTTCCCCCATCTCCATCTGTTGATCCTGGGGAGTGATTCTGATTGGCACTGGTAGGGTCATATGCCTGCCCTGGGGCCCATCACTGTATCATAGGGATGGGGTGGTACAGTTCATGACGAGGGAAATCAGCCTCCATGACTGTCCCCATCAAAGTCACATGGAATGAGTGAAAGGCATTTTCCAAAGGTAAGTGTGTCAGTCAGGGCTCTGGTCAGGAGACAGAAACTACATGATGTTAACAGGGAGAGTTGAATATAAATGATTATTAACAATAACAGCGGCTTAACCACCAAGGGGTAAAGAGAGCTCTAAACAATACAGGAACCAATGAAAACAAAATGTAGTATATATGTGCTGTAGAATATTATTCCAGCACAGAAGGAGGGAAATTCTGACCTACACCATAGCACGAATGAACCCTGAAAACAGTATGCTAAGCAAACTCAGAAAGATACAAAAGGACAAATACTACATGATTCTGTTTCCACGAGACCCCTGGAAAAGGCAAGTTCATAGCGACAGAAAGTAGAATAGAGGTTACCAGGGCCTGGGGACAGGGAATAGGGATGGACTTTCACTTTGGGATGATGGAGAAGTTCTGGAAATAGATAGTGGTGATGGTTACCCAACATTGTAAGTGTACTTAATACCGCTGAAGTGTATGCTTAAAAGTGGTTACAGTGATCGATTTTATTTATGTAGATTTTACCACAAGCGTTGTGGATAGAGTAGCTGGCACTAATCTCGCATTGAAGCAGAAGACCCAAGGAAGAAAGCACCTTTGGAAGGGGTTCCCCCGCTGAGTGTCAGACCGCCCCTGGAGAGATATTCTGGGGCCCTTCTCCCTCACACACAAAGGTACAGTTTAAAGGGGCACAGGTCATTGCACTGGGGCTTTGTTGTTTGACTTGGATGGCCATTACATCAGTTTGGTTAAGGAACATGAAGGGGTGGGGGGCGCCTTGGTGGCTCAGGGGCTTAAAGCCTCTGCCTTTGGCTCAGGTCATGATCTCAGGGTCCTGGGATCGAGCCCCGCATCGGGCTTTCTGCTTGGCGAGGAGTCCGCTTTCCTTCCTCTCTCTGCCTGCCTCTCTGCCTGCTTGTCATCTCTGTCTGTCAAATAAATAAATAAAACAGGTCTCTGACTGCCACACCTGGCGTCCCCCAAGACCACTTGGGCTTCAAGAGAAGCATGTGAATTTGTATCAGTCAGGTAGAAAAAGAAGGTTGTCCCAGTTGGGTGTCTGAACAATGTAAGGGGACATTCAGAAGCATGTCTGCCAGTGCTATCGGAGCATCAGGCCCAGAGGAGTACTTCAGAAATGGCCATGACCTTGTGAGTTTTCCTATTTCCATAGTGTGCAGGCAGGGATGCGTGACCGACAGGAGGCCAGGTGGGAGACATAGGGGCCGCCAGGACCAGGCAGACTGTGTGACTGTGCCATGTTTTGTGGATGAGAATGCAGTCATTGCACCCCTGCACTCACAGCTCAGCCCCTCCAGGGTCCGAGGCTTGTCCCTCTGAGGTGCTGGGGGTATGGCTCTCCCTCTACCCCACAGAATTGGCACAAGCCATTCTAATGCCTGTACCGTCATCTTTCCTTCAGCCATCCCCACCACATTCCCACACCTTCTGTCCAGAAGGGACAAGTACAAGAGTGACAAGGGCATTTTTATAGAATTTACAGAAGCCTACTATAGAGCTGGGTGGATCACTGCAGGAGGCTTCAGTGAACAGGGCTCTCAACCAAGTGGCCATTATCTTTGTGATCTAGGACCATCTCAGGACAACAAGAAAACCCAGGTAGCTGAAAAGCAATTAAGTTTGTGTCCTCTCACTCCAATTTTGGGTCCCTTTCTTGCTTTTAAGAGAGGGTAGGAGGGAAGAGCATCATGGCCAGGAATGGTCAGGGTAGAATCCCAAATCTTCAGAATAGGCTTATATGGCTCACCAACCCTCTTATCCTGATGATTACTCAGGAAGCGCCAGGGAGAGATGATCCCACGCTAGGCACAGCACATTGAGGGGCCGGTACTCGGCTTGAGCTGCTGTGACAAAATACCACAGCCTGGGTGCCTTAGACAATAGACGTTTACTTTCTCACCCTTCCAGAGGCTGGAAGCCCACCATCCTGGTGCTGGCAAATTCATGTTCTGGTAAGAGCCCTGTCCCTGGCTTGCAGGGGACCACTCTCTCACCATGTGCTCACATGGCCTTCAGTATTATCCATGGTCTGGTGTCTCTTCCTCTTTTTGTAAGGACATCAGTATGACCTCACTAAACCTTAATTACACCCCTAATGACCCTGTCTCCTAATACAATCACAGCCTGCTTCCCCCTTTTCTTTTCTTTTTTAAAATTTATTTATTTATTTATTTGGCAGACAGAGATCACAAGTAGACAGAGAAGCAGGCAGAGAGAGGGGAGGGGGAGAAGCAGGCTCCCTGCTGAGCAGAGAGCCTGATGCGGGGCTCAATCCCAGAACCCTGGGATCATGACCTGAGCCAAAGGCAGAGGCTTTAGCCCACTGAGCCACCCAGGCACCCCCTGCTTTCCCCTTTTCTCTCTGCCTGCCTCTCTGCCTACTTGTGATCTCTCTCCCTCTGTCAAATAAATAGATAAAATCTTAAAAAATAAATAAATAAATGCCTGCAGGTCTTTGGCTACAGCTTTTGTCTGGCAGCATTTTCCTTTTGATGAATCATCTTTGAACAAGCAGCGTTTTCCCCAGACCAGCTCTTTGCAGGAACATGGTGTGGGAGGGGTCAGAGCAATGCTCCTCACTAGCTGGAATTTTCCTCACGACCCAGGCTTTACACATGAGCTTGATCAACCTTCACTTCTCAGCTTAGGCATGTCTGGGCAAGTTTGGCAACCCAGAGATGCTGGCCTCTGCCAAGGAGATTTGCCTGATTTGATTTTTGTTTATTTATTCATTTGTTGTCTGAATGATGAGAGAAGAAGTTTATGTCCCAGTGCCTGGGAGCAGAGAGAGGGTGGAAAGACAGGGTGTCTGCAGTCAGCCTCACGAGGACCACTGTAGCAATCTGGAGAGAGCTGCTGCAGGATGCAGAAGTCAGAGCTCTTTTGCTTTGGGGCTAGATGATCGTGTGAGAGGCCACAGCATGGCAGAGAATGTCAGCACTTCTCCCACTCCTGCCAGGATCAGGGGCTCAGGAACAGGGGCCGAGAGGAACTCAGGCCTGCTTTGGCATCATGTGAACTGATATCTTGGGTTATAGAGGACAGAAGCCACCCTGACCAACACGTGCAAGCATCCGAGCTTTTCTTTATCCTTCTACCTTCTCCACGTTTCCTGCGCCGCCATCAACAAGAGGACCACCCTACACACATCTTACCACCCCTGGCCGCCTCCTACTCCTGGACCCAAGCTTGGCCTACCACCTTTTAAGACCTAGTTAGGAGTCTAAAAGTTTGAACATCTTAATCAAAGAGGAACCTATTGTAGATCACAGGATCCAAGGAGGAACTGAAAGTATCGGGCTCTGTACAGATGGGGCCCTGCCTCAGGCGGCTCAGCCGGAATCCTTTTTGGACTTTCCATGAGATTCAGATTCCTGGACAGAGAGTCTTACGTTTATCAATAATGTGAGAAAAGAACTAAAATACATCAGCCGCCAAGGGCTAATGTCATCTTTTTTTGCGTTTGCTCATGTCGAAGAAACACCAGTACAGTATCATGCTTGAGCCTGTCCTCCCCAGAGATTGCCTGACCATTTCACATATTCAGTTAAGATCAAAGGAACCAAATGATAGCAGTGGCCAAACTTTTTTTTTTTTTTAAGATTTTATTTATTTGAGAAAGAGAGAGACAGAGTACATGAGCACAATCGGTAGGGAGAGGCAGAGGGAGAGGGAGAAGCAAACTCCCCACTGAGCAGAGAGCCCCACATAGGGCTCAATCCCAGGACCCTGAGATCATGACCTGAGCCCAAAGCAGACGCTTAACTGATTGAGCCACCCAGGCATCCCAGCAATGGCCAAACTTAATCATCAACAACCCTGTATCTTTACATGGGTAAAAACCAACCAATCACTCTTTTCACTACGGGTGTCAAGTTAAAATATGATATTTCTTTGGAAACGTCTGTTTCCTTTTATAATCCTTATATAATCTAGGTTACTGTGGCCCTTGGTTCTTCATTTATCTCCTAAAAAGATTTGATCTCAACTCAGTCCCATCCATATCACCTACTGGCATGAGTTGTGTGAAGCTCAGATGAAAGGTTTCTTGATGGCCTGCAGCCACTCAGCATTCAAGAGAAATTCTGATGGGGAGAATTTGGAGAGGACTAAATCTGGGGAGGATTCAATTAAATCGATAAAAGGATTACTTGGACCTAAGTAAGAAAAAGGAATTCATGGAGAAGAAAAATATGTTTCATTACACAAAGAAATTAAAACCTGAAGCAGTTACCATTGAGATTTTTGTTCAGGAAATGAGTATCGACTACCTGCTGGGTCCCAAATGGCGTATTTCATGCTAACGGTACCCAAACAGAGAAGACCTGGGCCCAGAGCCCACTGAGCAGTGGAGACAGCATTTGCATGTTTCAATGAATCATCAGGAACCGGGATCTACAACAACAACAAAAAATTGTGTTTTAATTGCCTTTTTTTCCTGATTATAACAACAATGCATGCTTATTGAAGAGAATTTGGGAAACAAAGAAGAAACTTAAAATGGTCTCTGATGCTGCCAGCAGAAATAATCACTGTTAATGTTTTTTGTAAATATATGTGGTTATAATAAACACTGACATTGATTAAACACCTTCCACGGGCTAGACTCTCCTTTCATCACTAGCCCTATGAAGTGGGCACCATCATCGTGGTCATTTTACTGACGAAACAGGTTTTGAGGTTAATCTGCTCAAAATCCTATGGCTAGGAATTGGCAGAGGTAGAACTAATTCCAGACTCATCTTGTCTTCTTTTCAAGCTCTCAAACAGCCCAGGGACCAGAAGGACCCAGCAGCTAAGGCTTTGTCATCAGAGGGGCAAGGCACTTCTGAACAGCTCATGGCTGCCCCTCAGATCTGACTTGCGGGGGACTAATGCTCAATTCCTGTGGAGAGACCAGGGCTGAACTAGCGGTACTGTCTAAAAATAAAAACAAAACAAACCAGAAAATCTTGGTCTCTTTGGGAACCCCTTAGCAGAGGAAAGGACAGAAAAGAATTGTTTGGCACACTCTGGGAGGAGGGCACCATGAAGCCCAATATAGTGCTGCCACCTGGTGGAATCAGTGGTATAGGACACCGTGTCCCACAAGACCAGCCCTGAGAGAACTCTCAGGGAGTTCTCCCTGAGAGGAGAAGTTATTTGGAGAGAACTTTGAAGTCTTGCATTAGGGGGTAGGGACAAGAGTTATAATTGCTAATGTCATGCCCTTGCCCTCCCCATATCCTGACAGGAGATGAAGAAACTCAGATTATGTGTATTTTCCTATAATCATAAAGAATGTTTTCTTCGATACTTTATTATAATGAAATTACCTCTGATATTCACACACCTTAAGTACTTAGTAGATCTACTACTAGGTCCTTGTTAGGAGTTAGCGGACTGGTACAGAGTAAGGGGTCAGAAGTGCCATCTGGAGGCGCCTGGATGGCACAGCTGGTAGAGCATGCCACCCTTGATCTCCGGGGTGTGAGTTTGAGCCCCATGTTAGGTATAGAGACTACTTTAAAAATGAAACAAGGCCAAAGAGTGTGCCATGTGTTGGGTTTATCCGTCTCCCCGCTGCCTGGGATGAGAGGCTCTCAATCACTGCGGTACTAATGAGAGCAGAACGCCCTCCTGCCCTGGGGCTGGTGTATATTGATGACCTGACTCATTTGTCCTTGGGAGTCCCTTTTTGAACATGACCTAGAGGATTATGATCATTGTTTTACATCTCCTTTCATTAGGCAAAATATGTTTAAAATATAAAGAGATGTACATCAAAACCAAAAGTTTTGGTTTCCTGGGTCTTCTGTCAAAGACAGATGAAAAGTCCCATGAAGGATGTCTGTGGGGTTAGATATATTGTAGGACACAAGCACAGAACCTCAGGTTCAGGTTCAGGTTCTACAGAACCCCCAAAATATTAGGCAAAATGGAATTTGTCTGAAAATGTATGTTTTTTCCCTGGGGAGAAAATCAAGAGCTTTCATCAGCTTCTGCAAATGATATATACCCAAAGAAGAGGTTCAAAATCATGGCTGGCAACCCCTCAGAGGGTCCCTCAAATCATGGGGTTCTCTAATGTTGGCAACATCACATGTACTACTGTTGGGAATTATCTGAATTATTAGCTTTAGATAAGTGAGTGATGATGCTGGTCAGGCAGACTTTCATCCTTTTCTCCTTTAGACCCGCAGACCCAACTAAAGATAGAGTCCTTGTGAAAGGGTGCTGGGCAACAATAAGGGGACCCCCCTCCTGGTTCTGAGTTTGGCTCTGCCTGTAAAAGCTTGGTAGCTTTGGGTACTTAATGCCCCTGGCTCTCATTTTCCTTAACTGAATAGTAAAAGCATGTGATGATACAATTTTTAAGTTCTTTTGCATTATTAAAATTCAATGATTTAGGAGAATGGCTTTTAAACTTATTTAGCTTTAAACCCCATCCTAGGTTTCTGAAGATTCCCTTGGGTCCCTGCAAAGATTTGATTTAAATTTGGAAGTCCTAGGGGCTCCAAAGAGCACAGTTTGAAAATTACTGTCTCTGGATAATTATGTGAGTCATTGAGTTGATACATGAAGAGGAAACTAACATTCTTAAAGAAGATTTTGCCAAAAAGTTGTGTTTAAATTGAACTTGGATGACCTAGTAAGATTTCCTATTGATTTAAATTAGATCTAGAATGAGGAGCCCCTGGGTCTTTCCTTTCCAATTGAATTTCTGATTGATAATCAATTAGCAGAGTCTCCTCATTTAGCATTTTACATTTTTTTTGCTTTCCAGACTGCCACACATCTAATGAAAGAAAACACTTAAAGATTATTGGGTTTAAATGCAGTTCTGGAAGAAGCAAATTTAATCAATGGCAGAAAATCAGAAGAATGGTCATTGTCTCTGGGAGGAAGGGTGAGGGTGAAGATTTGCTGGGAAGAAATGCCGGAACATTTGGGGGTGATTTGGGGTTATACATTGGTCAAAACGTAATGGATATTCACTTAAGATTTTTTTCATTTCACTGAATTTAAATTTCACATTTAAAACATGTGAATACAGGGTCACCTGTGTGGCTCAGTCAGTTGAGCGTCTGCCTTCAGCTCCAATCATGATCCTGGGCTCCTGAGATCGAGCCCTGCGTCAGGCTCCTTACTTAGCAGAGGGCCAGCTTCTCCCTCTCCTCACTGCTCATGCTCTCTCTCACTCTCTCTTGCTCTCTCTCAGGTAAATAAATAAGATCTTTTTAAAAAGGTGGGGGGGGCGGATCCTGTCACTTGCTATTATGAGGATGAGCCTTAAGGACACATGCTAAGTGACATAAGCCAGTCTCAAAAAGGTCTTGTTCAGATGTAGCCTTACAGCATCTGCTCATGGCAAAGTGACCATCTCTGATTTTTGCAACCAGGTACTTAACCTAGCAAGCTCATCTAGGTGAGTACACTACGTTAAGTGAGGATCTGGCTGGAAGAGTTGACTCACTCAAACAAGGTAACTGAGGAGAGTTTAATGAAGGGACCATTAATAGAGATGTAAACAGGTTTGAGGGAATGGCCCCCCTCCACCTGGACCCCACTGAAGTCCCCACCCTTTATATGAACTTATGCCCCAGCCTTCTCTCTGCTCCATCCTAGTTCAGGTGGCCCATCTTTAGTCCCTCTGAGTATGGAGGTGTGGGCTCTGCCAGTGGTTGGCAGTCCCAGTGAGCAGGAAACTTACCTGAGGAACTTTTAAAATACATTGGTGTCTGGTCCTACCCCCAGAAGTTCTAATTTAATGGGTCTCGGGGGCAGCCTGGGCATTGGTGCTATTTAAAAGCTCTTGGGAGATTCCAGCAAGCCCACACCAATTATTTCTGACTCTCAGGGGTGTAGAACTGGGTACTTCTTCGAATCTCCCCAGTATAGCCAGAGCCAAGGAGCTCTATTCTGTTTTCTATCAAGATCTGTTGCTTTGGCATAAACTCGGGGCTCAGTTGTCATCAGACCTTTTTTTCAAAGTGGATTTCAGAAGTAAAATAAATAATTCAGTTTAAAAACTAAGCATTTATTAATTTCATCCTAATAATACTACTTGGGACATTGTCAGTATCTCTGGCCAGAGCGGAGTCAAAAACAAGGGAATAGAGAAAAGCAACATCCATATTTCAGAGCATATGCACAGTAGCGAAAAGACAAACACCCTAAGTGTTCACTGGCAAACAAATGGATAAGCAGAGCGTGATATGTGCATAAATGGAATACTACTCAGCCTTGAAAAGGAAGGAGAGTCTGACACACACTACAGCATGGATGAGCCTTGAGGACATGGCGCTAAGTGCCATAAACCAGCCACAGAAGGACAAATACTCTTTGACTCCACTTACATGAGAGACTTAGCATCACCAAATGCCTAGGGACAAAATAGAAGAGTGGCGGCCAGGGGCTGGGGAGAGGGGGAAATGGGGGAATTGTTCAATGGGCATGGAGTCTCAGTAGTGTAATGTGAAAGGAGTTCACACACACAGATGAGAAAAACACCTCAGGCTTCCTCCTGCTCCAGCCCCTGGGCTCGCTCAGGATACTGGGAAAGCAAATCTTACTATCTTCCTTCTTAATCTGGCCTGGTGGAAAGACCCCACTGGGCCGAAGAATCTGAACTCACTGGAAAAGATAAACAACACAGACTCCTGCTAATTCACCATGTGGTCAGTGAGGATGTCCAGCTGTCCAGAAGCAAGCCAACAAGGACTCCAAAATGGATGGGACCACGTAGGGCAGGGCTCAATAGAGGAGGAAGAGAAAAGTGGGAGTAAAACTTCTCTGCGTAGTAAGGTAGAAGGAAGCAGGTGTCATTTCCACACATACTGCTGTACAAAAGTGTTCTTTGCTGACGTGGATTCCCCACTAGACTGTCTCTGAGCAGTACGTATCCTGTAAGCTGCGTATGAGGGCTTCTGGCCAAGAGTCACCCACAGCCAGGCTGGAGGATCCCAGGGGAAAGGAGGCACCGTGAGGTCACCTGGTCCCAGGTGAGTAAGTTTTAGAATATAAGTGAGGTTCGGTGGGGTGAGGTCCAGAGCTGATGACCAAGAAAGAATTCTTGAGATGTCTTTGGTGCAAAATGGTGGTTTATTAAAGCATGGGGACAGGACCTCATGGCCAGAAAGAGCTGCTGCCTTATGATCCCAAGGAGTGGCTGGTTACATACTCAGGAGTTGGGGAGGTGAGGACAAAGGGGTGATCAGAAGGGCTGTCATATGGTAAAGAAGACTGTCAGGATACTGGAAGGCTGGTTATTGTCCAGCCAAGCTGTGTTTTGTTTGTTTGTTTTCTCTAATGAGGTACTAACATGAGGACAGTTGGGATTTTCCTGGTGGAATGTCACATTCCTGCTATCACACATCCTTGTCAATGAGCTTTAGGTTTAGAAGAAATTCCACTTGATTTACATTTCCTTCCACCTCAGCCTCCCTCAATTTTATGGAGGGGAGGCCAATGTTAGGGCTTTAGGAACTGAGTTATGGGTTTCTGGAAGTTAGCCTATTGTAAATCACTAGGACATTTGTAACCTGAGGGAGATTCCTGTCCTGCGGGACTGTGATCTCTATTAGTGAACCATTTGCTCTTCCTGTACGGCAGCCAGCAGTTCCTGAGGAATGTCACAGATGTCACAAGGTGGGGTGGGGGTAGGGTGCCAGCTTCTGTTCTGTCCTTAGCTAGTCTTTTGCTCCCACATCACAGGGAAGAGAGCTCGAAGGGTCTGAGAGATGGGGAGCAAGCCTACCCTGGGCTCTTCTGTTGGAGCTCTTTGGTGACCGGATTCTAAACTAAACTCACCCCCAGGGAAACGGATTGCTCTGGTTTCCTATGTTCCACTGGGATGTTCAGAGCAACACCGGGCTGTGAATGCTTCCCCGGGTGGCCTACAGAACCGAAGAGGAGGGTTCAATCTGAGAAACCCAAAGTGAGGCTAGAGCCCACTATGCCCATGAGAGGACTCTTATACAGCATTTGATATTTTTCCCCTTTTTAAAATTTACTTATTTTTATTTTTAAAAACATTTTTATTTGGGGCACCTGGGTGGCTCAGTGGGTTAAAGCCTCTGCCTTCGGCTCAGGTCATGATCCCAGGGTCCTGGGATGGAGCCCCACATTGGGCTCTCTGCTCAGCAGGGAGCCTGCTTCCTCCTCTGTCTCTGCCTGCCTCTCTGCCTACTTGTGATTTTGATCTGTCAAATAAATGAATAAATAAATCTTAAAAAAAAAAAAAAGCTATGGCTTTCAAGAAGAACCCTGGTCTTGCTCAAAAAATAATTTTAAAAAAACATTTTTATTTACTTATTTGACAGAGAGAGCACAAGCAGGGGTAGCATCAGAGCGAGAGGGAGAAGCAGGCTCTCTGCTGAGCAGGGAGCCAGAAGTGGGGCTCAATCTCAGGACCCTGAGATCATGACACGACCCAAACGCAGATGTTTAACCGACTGAGCCACCCAGGTGCACCTCATTTTCCTCTCTTGATTCGAGGAATAAGAGTTAACATCTAGTTTTCTGAAACTTTTTTCTGCTGTGAAAATCAACGAAGACCAACCAAATGAGATCATTTATTCAGGGCTTACTACAGCAAAGGAGTCAGCCTCTATCACACATTTTGGCAGAGACTCAAAGGCAGGCAGAGAAGTGGGAAAGCTTTATCACAGAACTAGGGAAGGGCTTTGGCTGCCCCAACTGGAGGCTGTTGGCACATGCGAGCTGTGGGCCGCTAACTAGAAGTAGGGTATTTTTTGTGAGTGGTCAGGAATGTATATTTGCTTTCTATGGAAAAATGAGGGGCAAGAATTAGGGAGGCTGTCAGTTATTAATAAAGTGCGGACCCGTTGGACCTGATTGTTCCAAGGGTTTTCGCTTGACTTCCAGGACTGGTTGTTGGAGAGAGAGGTCTGACTTCTACAAAGACATAGAGAGTAGATTGACTCCCTGGGCTGGTTGCTGCAGGGTGTAGGTTAGAGGTCTCTTGGTATACGTGGTCTGGTCATTGTCTATTTGTATAATCAGTCTCTCGCTGCCAAACCTTGAAGTGTCTCGGCCCGACAGTCTAGTGATGGTGGATCGCAGGAATCCGAAAGGCTGGGCAACCATAGCAAGTGCAGCTTTCTTTGCTTCCCCTCTGCTCAGGCCAGTGTGGCAATGGCCATATCAGATCAAGGGGGTCAGGGGGCCACAAGCTCCAGGTGTGGTCACTACGGAGGCCAAAAGCAAGGAGTGGCAGGTAACCACAGGGAAAACCCCCTCCACAGTGTGAACTGGCTCAGGAGTTACGTGAGAACCCTTTCCCAAATCTGTAAGAGGAAGGTCAACTTGACAACAGAAGGAAGCAGTCCAGTTCCCCTGTGCGTAGCAGATAAGGGAATTCCCAGAGAGCGCAACCCTTTGATAAAATCCCTAGTACCCCTGACTTGTTATTTCAGTTTGCCCTTGAAAGTGACATCAAGCGGCACCTGGGTGACTCAGTGTATTAAGCAATTGCCTATTCAGCTCAGGTCATGATCCCAGAGTCCTGAGATGGAGTCCCATACCAGGCTCCTTGCTCAGCGAGGGAGCATCTCCCTCTCCCGCTCCCCCCTGCTTTTGCTCTCTCTCTGTCAAATAAAAAAACAAATTCCTTAAAAAAGAAAAAGAAAAATCTACATTAAAAAAAAAGAAAAAGAAACTGATGTCACTCAATCAATCTGTCCTAGCATCAAATTTATAAATAGCCTCTTTGCCGCCCCTCTCCCACCATCGGCTAGGCCCACGCTCTAACTAGAAATCTTCAGAGGTGTCTCTGAGAATCATTCTCGGGCACCTAAACCCCTAATATTTGGTTTATGATTCTCATATGGCTTCTGGATTACTGTATGGTTTGCTGTATTCATGTTTACTTCTCTTTTATTTTATTTTATTCATTTATTTGACAGAGATCACAAGTAGGCAGAGAAGCAGGCAGAGAGAGAGAGAGAGGGAAAAGCAGGCTCCCACCGAGCAGAGAGCCCAATGGGGGGCTCGATCCCAGAACTCCGGGACCATGACCTGAGCCAAAGGCAGAGGCTTTAACCCACTGAGCCACCCAGGCGCCCCATGTTTACTTCTCTTAACGTCCCCCAGAATGTAAGCTGTCTTCACCACCTGCGGTGCTGGTACAGGCTTGCAAAATCACCGGTTGGTCCGTGTCTCTGGTGATGGATGACACATTCCTTCTCCCAGTATGTACTGAGACGCTTTTTCCTGCCAAAGCAGAAGATAGGTGCTGGAGGACACAAAGACAGGACAGCCACTGCCCACTGGCCTCAGGGTGTGAGAAAAGCAGCCAAGTAATTAAAGACAATGTAGTAAGTGCCAAGCAAAAGAATGGAATAAAGTAGCTTGGGAACACAAATAAAGAAGTGACTTGCTTTGACAGGTAAATTAGGTCTCACAGAAGACTTAACTGTTTGAAGGATGAGTAGAGGTTTTCCACGCAGAAAAGGAGTAAGACCTTCAGGTGGAGGGAGAGGTTTGGGAATGCGGAGTAGCCAGCATCTGGCAATGGTGGATAGGTGGATGAGGGCTGGTGGAGATGGAGCTGCTCACATCCACAGGGACCACACTGGGAAGGGTCTTGTTTGCCCTTTTTTTTTTTTTTTTTTGAGATTTTTATTTATTTATTTGTCAGAGAGAGAGCACAAACAGGGGAAGTGGCAAGCAGAGGGAGAAGCAGGCTTCCCTGCTGACCGTGAGATGGCGACCTGAGTCCAGGGCAGATGCTTAACTGACTGAGCCACCCGGGTGTCCCTTGTTAGCCATTTTTATAAGGCATTTGAATTTCATTCTGGTGTCAACATGGGAGTCTAGGCAGACTGCTAAGCAGAGAAATGTCAAACATCTGTGTTCTGTTAGAATTTTGGTATCTGTGTGGCAGATGGCTGCGGATGCCCCGTTAAGAGACTGCAGACTGTGGGGTCCCTGGGTGGCTCAGTCAGTTGGGCGTCTGCCTTCGGCTCAGGTTATGTTCCTGGAGTCAGGCAATCGAGCCCCGTATCAGGCTCCCTGCTCAACAGGAAATCGGCTTCTCCCACTGCCCCTCCCCCCACTCATGTTCTCCCTCACCCTCTTACTCTCTCTCAAATAAACACAATTTTAAAAAAGAGAGAGTGGGGCGCCTGGGTGGCTCAGTGGGTTAAAGCCTCTGCCTTCGGCTCTGGTCATAATCCCAGGGTCCTGGGATCAAGCCCCATATCGGGCTCTCTGCTTAGCAGGGAGCCTGCTTCCTCCTCTCTCTCTGCCTGCTTCTCTGCCTACTTGTCAAATAAATAAAATCTTAGAGAGAGAGAGATTGAGCCTGCACATTTTAAGGACCTGAACTAGGACAAATGATGAGGGTAGAAAGGGAGATTGGGTTTAAGAGGTATTAAGAAAGCAGAATTAGTGGGACTTGGGAAGAAGATACAGTTTTGGAATGTTGGTGAGTCCAGAGCCCTCAGCCAAGAAAGAATTCTTGCGACCCCTTTGGTGCAAAGAGGTGATTTTATGAAAGCATTGGGACAGTATGTGGGCAGAAGAGCTGCACTGGGGTTTTGAAGAATGGCTGATTATATACTTGGGGGGAGTTGGGGGAGGTAAGGAAAAAGGGAGTTTTTAAAAAGGACTTTGATATGCTAAAGAAGACAGTTGGCATCCTGCAGGCCTCGTTGTTGTCCAGCTAAGGTTGTTTTCCCTTCTAGCAAGGAATTAACACTAAGACCATTAGGAGCTTCCTGGAGGGACACTATACTCTGCCTGTTTCAAGTACTTGTCCGTGCCCTGCAGGTTGTAAGGACATTTCCTACATTTCCTGCTGCCTTTGTTTCCCACATTAGAGAGAATGAGATAGCAAATTGGGGGTGCTAGGCTTTTAGCTTAGACACCCGGATTCATGGTAAGGAATTGAGAGGTTCAGTCCTGGGGCGCCTGGGTGTCTCAGTTGGTTAACAGGGCCTGCCTTCACCTCGCGTCATGATCTCGGGGTCCTGGGATTGAGCCCTGCGTCAGGCTCCCAGGTCAGCAGGAAGTCTGCTTCTCCCTGTCTCCCTGCTGCTCCCCGTGCTTGTGCTCTCTAGCTCTCTCTGTCAAATAAAATTAAATGAAATCTTAAAAACAATAATAATAATTGAGAGATTCAGTCCAGGCTTGCGATGGACATGCCCAGGGAAGCGTACCAGTGGCCATTACAGAGGAGAGCACACCATGTGCATGCCATAGCCGAAATCACAAGGCGTCTCTGAAAAATCTGTAAATCACTGAAAATCCCTTCTGCTCCTGAGGTGCAAACAGCTCTCCTTGGTAAGTCTTTGGGCAGTCAGCTTGCGGAAAGGCAAAAGGGAAGTCTAACGATATCCCCTCCTGTGTGGCGGTTGCTTTGATACACCCTGCCCTGCCTTTGTTCCATGATGGTCTGGGCTTGATTGGTCTCCCGCATGCATGATTAAATATTCACTGTGAGAAATGTCTCTCAATTATGCCTTGAAAGTTACTTCTGGAATCTCCATCGATATCAGCCCACCTTTGTTCTCCACTGGAGCCTTTATGTGGCATTTCTTCTGGACACCTTGAATTGATGCTGAATTGTCTCCCCTGAGCCCCTCTGGTGGGCCTCTTTGGGTGGCCGCTAAGATTTGTGACTCTTGCATGCTTAACCCAGTTTCTGAACAATTCTGGCTCCACAGCAGCTGGTTTTTTGTTGTTGTTTTTTCCATTGGTGGAAGAAAAGCTGGTGGTTAAACCTTGATTATCTGATCTCTGTCAAGTGGCAAAGGACTGGGAGCCTGGTGTCTCTGTCCTTTTTTGTTCCTGTTTTTCTTGAAGATTCTATTTGGAAAACCGGTATGTATGTCTTGAGATCACAAGACAATGGTTTAATCAAGCACTTGCCACCCTCAACTATGAAGTTGAAAATTCAGTTATGTCATATTCAATACAATTGACTTATTGTATTGTCTGACTATTAATAGGATCCTTTGTGTTCTTTGTCTTATGCTCTGTATTTAGTTTTGCCAGTTCTATATCTATAAATTTAAAAAGCCTTGCTCCTCCTTGCAAAGGAAGGAAATATTTTCTTCTTTAAGCCATCTGTTAATAAGTATATTTCCTTTGTATTTGTGGACATTTAAAAAAAAAAAGGAAATTTTTTTTTTTTTAAGCAATCTCCACTCCTAGAGTAGAGCCCAACACAGGGCTTGAACTCACAACCCTGAGATCAAGACCTGAGCTAAGGTGGGGAGGAGACCTGAGCTGGGCCCTAAGTTGGACATTTAGCCACCCAGGCTCCCCATGTATTTGTAGAAATCTTTTTAAGCAGCTTTATTGAGAGTTAACTCATATATCATGAACTTCATTCATTTAAAGCATAAAATTGATTAGGTTTTAGTATAGCCAGAGCTGTGTAGCCAGCCCCACACTTTTAGAAGATATTTATCACCCCCAAAAGAAACCCTATACTCATTAGCCGTCATTCCTGTCTTTCCCCACAACAGCTGTACCCCCCACCCCCACCCCAAGTCCTAGGCAACCACTGATCTACTTTCTCTATATATAGATTTCCCTAATCTGGACATTTCCTATAAATGGAATCATGCAATATGTGCTATATGACTGGCATCTTTCACTCAACATAATGTTTTCAGGATTCATCCATATTGTAAAACATATCAGTACTTTTTTTTCTTTTTATAACCAAACAATGCTCCATTGTATGAGTATACCATGTTTTGTTTAGTCATTCATCAGTCCATGAGCATTTGGGTTGTTTCCACTTTGGGGCTATTATGAATAATGATGCTATGAACATTTTGTATATACATTTTTCTGTAGACATGTGTTTCCATTTCTCTTGGGAATATGCCAAGAAGTGGAATTGCTGGGTCATATGGTAACTCTATGTTTAACTTTTTTGAGGAACTGCCAAATTGTTTTCTAAAGTGGCTGCACCATTTACATTTCCATCTGCGGTGTATGAGGGTTCCAATTTCTGCCTATCCTCCTCAACACTTATTACTGTCTTTTTGACAATCCTAGTGCTATGCAGTGGTATCTCATTGTATTTGGTACCTCTCTGATGGCTACCGATGTTGGTCAGATATATGGTTAGCAAGTAGTTTCTCCCATTCTTTGGATTTTTCTTTTCACTTTCTTGAAAAGCAAAAGGTTTTAATTTTGATGAAATCTAATTTCTTTTCCTTTTCAGTTGTGCTTTTGATGTCACATTTAAGAAGGCTTTGTCTAACCTGAAGTAATGAGGACCTGTTCTTATGTTTCTTCCTAAGAATGTTAGAGTTTTCACCCTTACATTTAAGTCTTTGACCATTTTGAGGTGATTTTATTTATGTGATGTGAGAAGAGTCTAACTTCATTCTTTTGCATGTGGATATCCAATTGTTCTAGCACCATATGCTGAAAAGCCTGTTCTTTCCCACACTGAATTATCTTGGTACCCTTGATGAAAATCAAATAACTATAAGTACAAGCATTTGTTCCTGGACTCTCATTTTATTGATCTGTATGTTTTTCTTTATGCCACAACCATGCTGTCATTGCTTTGTAGTAAGTTCTGAAATTGGAGTGTGTGGATCCTCTGATTTTATTCCTTTTTTTTTTTTTCCAAATTGTTTTGGCCACTCGCACCAGCATCCCAGAAATCCCATCAGATAGTTTTTTTTTTTTTTTTTTTGGTTGTTAATTATTGGAGATTAATTAGCCACAAGATTTTTTTTGTCATTTGTGAACACCATAGTTTATATCTAATTCAAACCAGTGTATTTTCTATCAAAGGGGAGGGAAATGTATACAGAGGAAAAAAGAAACAATTGAAATTTTCTTCATGACTTAAACAATAAAGGTATCTAATTGAGGAACACCTGGGTGGCTCAGTCTGTTAACCATCTGCCTTCAGTGCAGGTCATGATGCCAGGGTCCTGGGTTTGAGCCCTAAATCAGGCTCTCCCTCTCCCTCTGCCTGCCGCTCTGCCTGCTTGTGCGCTCTGTCTGTCTCTCTCTCTGTCAAATAAATAAAGTCTTTTTTTTTTTAAGATTTTATTTATTTATTTGACAGAGAGTACAAGTAGGCAGAGAGGCAGGCAGAGAGAGAGGAGGAAGCAGGCTCCCTGCTGAGCAAAGATCCCGATGTGGGTCTCGATACCAGGATCCTGGAATCATGACCTATGCCGAAGGCAGAGGCTTTAACCCACTGAGCCACCCAGGCGCCCCTAAATAAAGCCTTAAAAAAAAAAGAGAGAAATGATAGCAACTGTATAAATAGACTGAACATGTGTTTTGGGAGTGCAGATGGAGGTAGGAATGATTGCTTTTGGCTTGTCAGAGCTTCATGACATCCCAAGAAATTGTAAAGGTTCTGAGTCAAGGCTCTTTCTTCTTTCATTCCCTACTAAAAGAAATAGGGAAGTTCAATAGAAATACATGCAAATGAGCAATGTCAAGGTATGAGAGAACTGTATCTCAAAAACTCTTCTAACAGTTATCTGGCCTCCCTGACAGTTTGATAAGATACTTTCAATGTATGGCTATGTGATGATTAATTTTTTTCTTTTACAGGGTGTTTGGGGATGAAATTAACATTTAAATCTGGATTACCCTCCAAAATGTGGGTAGGGCTCACCCATTGAGTGGAAGAACTGAACAGAACGAAAAGACCAGCCTCCTGAGTGAGAAGGAATTCACCAGCAGACTGTCTTTGGGCTTCATCGGCACCATCCACTCTCCTGGTTCTCAAGCCTTCTGGCCCACACTGAAGATTTGGACTTGCCAGCCTCCATAATAGTGTAAGCCAATTCCTTATAATAAGTCTCTCTATATATGTACACATGCCATTGGTTTGTTTTTCTGGAGAACCCTAATGAATAAAAGGTATAAATAATTTGGAAGCAAATGGATTGGTATATCTTTGCCTCCCTCCAGAGGGAATTTACAGATTGCATTAAAAAACACCTTAAAATTAAAGGTGCTTCTGTTTTGATTGGCTTGTAGAAGCTAATTATCTTTTATTAAAGTATAATTTGCATACCATGCTTCGGCTTTGGGAGGGGCAGGGGCTTCCTTCTTAGCTTTCAGCGCCATCTTCCTAAAAGGAGGTCTTTCATCTACTTTGAGTTTATTTTTGTGTATGGTATAAGAAAGTGGCCCAGTTTCGTTTCTTTTCTTTTTTATTTTTTTAATGTATCTGTTCAGTTTCCCCACCATCATTTGTTGAAGAGACTGTCTTTTCCCCATTGTATATTCTTGCCTCCTGTGTCATAGATTAATCTACCATATAAGCATGGGTTTATGTCTGGACTCTCTATCCCGTTCCATTGATCTATGTGTATATTCTTATTGCCAGTACCATACTGTTTTGATTACTACAGCTGTGTGGTATAACTTGAAATCTGGGATCTTTTGTGGTTCCATACGAATTTCAGGATTATTTGTTCTAGTTCTCTGAAAAATGCTATTGGTATTTTGACAGGGATTACATTAAATCTGTAGATTGCTTTGGGTAGTATGGACATTTTAACAAGACTGCTTCTTCCAATCCATGAGCATAGAACCGGAAACTTACATTCTTTCACATAAATATAGGAGAATTCAAGAAAAGAAAAATATTTAATTCTATATGCTGTATGTCTACTAACTTGACTATTTTGATTTTAAAACAGTAATATGGGGGCTTAGTTGGTTAAGCATCTGCCTTCAGCTCAGGTCATGATCCTGGGGTCCTGGGATCGAGTCCCACATTGGGCTTCCCGCTCTGCAGGGAGCCTGCTTCTCCCTTTGCCTCTGCCTCCGTCTCTCTCTCATGAATAAATGAATAAAAAAACCTTTAAAAAATAAAAAGTAAAAATGGTAGTATGTTTTCTGATTTTATTATTTTTTTTAAAGATTTTATTTATTAATTTGACAGAGAGAAATCACAAGTAGGCGGAGAGGCAGCCAGAGAGAGAAAGAGAGGGAAGCAGGCTCTCCGCTGAGCAGAGCGCCCGATGCGGGACTCGATCCTAGGACTCTGAGATCATGACCTGAGCCGAAGGCAGTGGCTTAACCCACTGAGCCACCCAGGCGCCCCTGTTTTCTGATTTTAACAAGGAAAAAAAATAATAAAAAATAATGGTAGCTAATATTCTAACCTTTTCAAGACCTGCATCTATTTATTCATGGAAAGTCTTACTAATCTGAACTTCCTAAATCATTTACTAGTCTTGCTCTTCAGATAAACTTATGTTACTAATTAATTGACAATATAAAAAGTTTAGGAAATGCATATGCCCAACTACACTGAGTTATATTGGATCTTTTTTAAAGTTTTCTTTTTAAGAATTTTAAACAATGTTAAAACCTGTTTATAATGAATTACTCCACTTCCACTAGAATTCATAATATCACCTCTCTGACAATATTCGATGGCAACAATGATTGTATTATTCTATAGCCTCAGCTTAAATCATCATACCAAGATCCTAAATTGACTTTGAGACCTTGGACTAATTGAATCAATTAATAAATTGCCTTTCGATGCCCAATTTCTTAGCAGATCAAAATTTCAAAAAGTAAAGAATATGAAAACAAGCAAGCATCGTTTTAACATATCAGCTGCTACTTTCTACTTTTATTCTTTAGAGAATGACCATCAGTTAGTAGATTAATAAGTGATACACCAATGCTTTTGGGTCATATTAGCATGCATGATACCATCTACAACAGTAAGGACTTGCAGAATGAATGAATGTGGAACGTGTGTTTACAGTACACAGCCAGGTGTCCTTGTAGAGCGCGGGTCTGCTAAGCTACTGGAGTATGGCACAGTGTGCCCAGTTACTTCCCTCCCAGTTTTCTCTGCACCTGAGAGGGAAGAGAAGTTAGTTTCTTTGGTTAAAAGCTCATAAAATGGAGTGCCTGGGTGGCTCAGGGGGTTAAGCCTCTGCCTTTGGCTCAGGTCATGGTCCCAGGGTCCTGGGATCGAGTCCCCCATTGGGCTCTCTCTCTCTGCTTCCTCCTCTCTCTCTCTCTGCCTGCCTGTCTGCCTACTTGTGATCTCTGTCTGTCAAATAAATAAAATCTTTAAAAAAAGAAAGAAAAATTTAAAAATGATCTTTGAATATCCTTTATTTCGCTTTTACCATGCTTTAGGATCTTTTTTTTTTTTTAAACAAAAGTTCTTCACTTCTGAGAAAGTTAGGATTCTTAGGAATTATCGTTGCTTTTTCCTGTTTTAATTGTAAATTGTCCACCTGACAGAGATTGTTAAAATTTTCCTATTTTTAGACACCTATTATCTGTGCTCTTATCTTTAAGTATGTTCATATCTCATCTGATAACTCTTTTATTTCCCATATCCACGCTCTAATTCAAGACAGTAAAGCTGTTAAGATATCTACAATCTTGACACTCTTCGGGTGACTACTGAGTTGCACCATCTTTTGTCTCTTTACCTTTTCAAGGAGAGATACTAGAGAAAATTAGACATGTTTGGCTTTTCTACATTTCTCTTAGCCGAGTCACTATAAGAGCTACCTAAAACACATGTTCTAGAGCCCTCCTTTGGAAACTAGATGTTACACAAGCCTTTTCCATTACTGAGCAGAACTATAGCAACTTCTGACTTTAGGCAACCTGACCATGCTAAATCATTTGCATTATTTGTACAGAAAAGGCAAATGCTACACAAAAGCTAAAAACACATTGCAAGCCTATGGCCCACCTTGGATAGGTTTCTGTACCTTGTTTCTTGCTGTAGCTAAGACAGTTAAACCTCAGCAGGAATTGTTCTAGCTCTACTTCTCACCCACTGCCCTCATCAAATTTGTCCTTCCAACCTAATTGCTTCAAAATAATGCACAGCAGTTATCTGGATTTTTTTTTTAATTATCTACATTTTACCTGTGACATTTTTTCATTGCGCACTTCCCATGTAATTGTCAAGTACCCCTCCAACCTCAGTAATCCAGTCTAAGGAAACCCATCTAATAACTCTTAATAGCCCATCTAATAACTCTTAATAAAACTGAATCCCATGACTACTGAACCGCTCTTCAGACTCTTAGCATTCCTCCTCCTGACTAATATTCCCTTGGCCAGTGCGGATGTATTATTTTTTCATGGTTCTGATTTTTAAAATGATCAAAGTACGTTCTGTACAGCATAGATTGTAACTCTCTGCCTCTTAACCAGAACATGCCATCCATCTAAAGATTTAAGAATTCAAAACACCCTGATAGTAGATATGCCTTTGGATCATTCAAGATCTCGGCATGTTTTGAAAGCAAATGGGTATTCTGACTTCTTTGGGCACCTGAATCAAAGTGGTGATTCACAGACCTGTACCCCTGGGGATAAAAATATATGTTTATAAAAAATAAAAAATTAAAAAAAAATAAAATAAAATAAAAATAAATTAAAAAAAAAAAAGATGGAAATGAATTAATAAGTAACTACAGAGAAGGCATCCCTGAAAGAAATATTATTTTTAAGATCCTATTAAAACTACTGCTTAACTATGACTACAAATACATACTAATAACATATTTGAAGCTAAAGGAAGTGCCTTAGCCATCTTCTATGCAAAACAAACAGCCCTTACTGATTTTTCCCACAATTGTTATTATATGGAGAGCTACTTCATATGATTTCATCAATCCAGAAGGATTTATTTGAATACAATGATCTGTCTCTAGAGAAGGAAAAAAGATCCTATCAAAACTCTGCTGCAGGGGCGCCTGGGTGGCTCAGTGGGTTGAGCTGCTGCCTTCGGCTCAGGTCATGATCTCAGGGTCCTGGGATCGAGTCCCGCATCCGGCTCTCTGCTCAGCAGGAAGCCTGCTTCCCTTCCTCTCTCTCTCTGCCTGTCTCTCTGCCTACATGTGATCTCTGTCTGTCAAATAAATAAATAAAATCTTTAAAAAAAAAAAACAAAAAAAAACTCTGCTGCAGAACTTTGGGTGTTGAACTTCCCATGATGGCCACCTGGTGGCTCCCAGGTACACCTGCAAACCTTTACTACATCGGTTACAGGGACACATCTGCAAGGCCAAAGATGAATTCATCTACAATGCAAAAATATGGTTGGGGAAGTTTTACCTGAGCCCCAATAGGTGACTGAAACTTCCTTTGTCTATAAGCATCAAAATCCAGGAAAAACTGTAAAGAAAGGGCAAAGTTCAGAATCCCACGCATGTACAGATTCACTTAAACATTTATAAGTGTATTCATTCTTTTTTTTTTTCCAGATTTTATTTATATATTTGAGAGAGAGAGAGAACAGGCTTGGGGTGCTTCAGAGGGAGAAGAGAAGGAGAAGCAGGCTTCCACAGGGAGCCAGACATGGGGCCTGATCCTACAACCTTGGGATCATGACATGAGCCAAAGGCAGACTCCTAGCCAACTGAGCCACCTAGGTGCCCCACAAGTGGATTCATTCTATTCCCCAAGTGATAAAATTTTAAATATATTTCAGTAATAGACTTTTCTTTCAATTTTTCTTATTGGGACAAACGCTTTATTCTGCTAAAAGGACAATACTATGATTTTAAAAAACACACAGGGTTTTGTTTTTTTCTACCTGAAAGGAGGAGCTTACAATTTCTATACTTAAGGATCTATGTACAGTTTTCAAATAAAATCGAAACTTTATTGTACATTTTATTCCCAAAGTTCTAGAAGGATAAAACTAACTAATGATATTTTAAAATCAAAACTTGAAATTCCTGGAAGAGCTTAACCTTTCTTGACCTTAAAGATTAAGAAATAATCCGATAGTAATGTAATGTACACTACAAAAAACCTGAAACTTTCATCATAGGAAATTCATTTAAGAAGACCCATAACAGGGGCACCTGGCTCAGTCAATAGAGTATGGGACTCTTTTTTTTTTTTTTAATAATTTTTATTTATCTGAGAGAGATATGAGAGAGAGAGAGAGCATGAAAAGGGGGAGGGTCAGAGGAAGAAGCAGACTCCCTGCTGAGCAGGGAGCCTGATGCAGGACTTAATCCTGGGACTCCAGGATCATGACCTGAGCCAAAGGAAGTTAGTTAACCACCTGAGCCACCCAGGCACCCAGCATGTAACTCTTGATCACAGGGGTTGTGAGTTCAAGCCCCACACTGGGCATAGTTTACTTAAAAAGAAAAAGAAGATTGATAAGGCTCAGACTGACTCCTTCTCCAACAGACTTTGCCTTGTTAAAATCCAATCTTGTCAGCTATTGTCAAAACTAATACCATGTACTCAATCACATGCCCAGAAGGTATGAGCTGCACTTGGAAAATGACAACATCAAATACATTCCTACAGGATATAAAACCAGGAAACCGGGTACACTGAGAAGGACACCAAGCCATCAGCCTTGGAGAGGTCATATCACAGACTTTGAACCGCCAGTTGCTCTTAAACTCTAGGGTATAAACTCGTGGATTCATGATTCCCACTGTAAATGTGCTCAGGATTCTACAACCCGGACATCCAGTTCTACTGGAGATATATAGCCCTGAGGCTTAGTAAAAGGCTTTTAGAAGCACGCAGCTCTGGAAATAGATAGCTACTCCAAGATTTACGAATCGAAATGATGATATGAGGTGTAGACAGTTTCTACCCAAGGCTTTCAGATTAAGATCTGTGGTTAGGACTCATATTTTGTTATTTGTCTCCTCCTTTATCATTTATATGCTCTCCTTAGTAGGGGTCAAAGGGTGAGATTATAAAATAACTGCCATAGTCCTGTTTGCTTTTCCTTCAGGTATCTTCTTTTCCATAAACTCTTTGAACGCTCTAATTCACCTATCTCAAACAATTGCAGTGGCTGCCAATTTTAATAATGGATGGATTTGCCAATGGCTTTAGAGTCCTCTAATAGGACTCCCTAACATATCTCTATATCTTAACTGAACCCTTGGCCTCGAACCACTAGCTGCTGTTACTGAAATCTACATAAGCCTCAAAGGAATTGAAGGAACATGAGGGATAAAGGGAGATTCAAATTAAAACCACATTGAGATATCACTTTACACCAGTTAGAATGGCCAAAATTAACAGAACAGGAAACAACATGTGTTGGAGAGGATGTGGAGAAAGGAGAACCCCCTTACACTGTTGGTGGGAATGCAAGTAGGTGCAGCCTCTTTGGAGAACAGTGTGGAGATTCCTCAAGAAATTAAAAATAGACCTTCCCTATGACCCTGCAATTGCACTACTGGGTATTTACCCCAAAGATACAGATGTCATGAAAAGAAGGGCCCCAATATTTATAGCAGCAATGGCCACGGTCGCCAAACTATGGAAAGAACCAAGATGCCCTTCAACGGACGAATGGATAAGGAAGATGTGGTCCATATACACTATGGAGTATTATGCCTCCATCAGAAAGGATGAATACCCAACTTTTGTAGCAACATGGACGGGACTGGAAGAGATTATGCTGAGTGAAATAAGTCAAGCCAGAGAGAGTCAATTATCATATGGTTTCACTTATTTGTGGAGCATAACAAATATCATGGAGGACAAGGGGTGATAGAGAGGAGAAGGGAGTTGGGGTAAATTGGAAGGGGAGGTGAATCATGAGAGGCTATGGACTCTGAAAAACAATCTGAGGGGTTTGAAGTGACGGGGGGGTGGGAGGTTGGGGTACCAGGTGGTGGGTATTATAGAGGGCACGGATTGCATGGAGCACTGGGTGTGGTGAAAAAATAATGAATACTGTTTTTCTGAAAATAAATAAATTAATTTAATGTTAAAAAATAATAATAATAGACAAGAGACTCATTTGACTGGTTTAGTCTAAGCCAATTAGGAAACTTGGTTACAAACTGGGTTTTAAATGCTTTTTATTTTATTTGTGATCGTTCTCATACTTTGTGAGTTCCTCCATGTCTGATATCCAGTTACTTAAATATTAGTCTGAACTATTACCTCAAGGCAACATCCAGCGGGTAATACTGCATCAGGAAGACACTGAAGTCTTCATGGTCAGCCATGGTCCTGGGTCTAAGTTTGACCACAAGAAGGGAGTGAGTAATTACAGTGAGAGAAGTGGGACAGTCCTAGCTTAACTATGGTATAGATACCAAAGGAAGGGTATCAGCAGCCAGTACCAAAAATGAATATTCTTCCTACCTAGTCCACAGCTGAACTCTCAGGATTTCTGGGGGGGAGAAAAATCACAAATAACAAATTGTCTATCCTGGTAATAATGCAGTCTGCTTGGGTGCAAACTGCCCCCTTGTTTTAGCCAATTAGCATGCTTAAGTTCAAAACAAAACAAAAAGCTTTCTCATTGTTCCACCAACTAAGGGTTCCTGTTTTGCCTCTTTGGTGACAATCTATATATGACTAGATCTCCCCTGTATGAGTAAAGGTCAGCTGTGCTTTAATCTACATGTCTGTGGGGGGGGGGGGGAGAAAAAGAAATTAAACTGCATGTCTGTGAGATATTCTTTGGCAGTGATGATGTCAACATCCAAGATAGGCAATAAAAACAGGACAGATAGTCTGGAAAGGCATTAAGGATCAGCACATGCAGAGTTTGTGGTACTCGTAAAACACACAGGAGATAAGTAATTAATTAAAAGGGAAAATGAGGCTGGAAAAGAAATTAGGAGGGTTTTGTTTTTTTTTCTTTTTAAGATTTTATTTATTTATTTGAAAGATAGAGATCACAAGTAGACAGAGGGGGGGGCAGGAAGCAGGCTCCCTGCTGAGCAGAGAGCCCAACATGGGGCTTGATCCCAGACCTGAGATCATGACCTGAGCCGAAGGCAGAGGCTTAACCCACTGAGCCACCCAGGTGCCCCAAGAAATTATGAGTTATTAACACAAAAGTGGTATGGAGATATTTTAAAGTAGATTACCTGCAATGCAGAAGGAAATTATCACAACCAAATTATCTATACTGTCATCTAAGGGTTTGTCTGAGGAAGAAGAGTCAATGAAGAAGACTGCATAGAGCTATCAGAGGGGGAGGAGGGAAGCCTGATGTCAGTGGCACAGGAGCAGAGAGTTTCCAGAAGGGAATGAGCATGCTATTGTTAGGTCCCCCAATAATGGGTCCATGATTAAAGGAGCGAGATTGATATAAAGCGAAAGTCAAGCAAAGCTTTATTCCACGCCAAGCATCAAGAATCAGACCGAACTTTTGGGGCCGCATCTCTTACAGAGAGGGCAACCTCTCTCTGCTTCACAGACTAGCTTTTAAAGGCAAAGGCCATGTGGTTGGGCCTGGCCACGCACAGGTGGCCAATGAGATTGTAACACACAGAGAAAGCTGCACAGTCATGTTAGGTCACGCCTAAGTGACCAATTGAATTACAATTTACCATAGTAGATATTTGAACCAGCCTATCACCTTGGTCAGAATTGGCGCCCAAAATGTGCCCAAAGGACAGGGCCCATACTCCTTGGCAACTAGGGAGATGGTATGAACCCCCCCCCCCCCCCCCCGCACTGATCGGATGTCTCCACCTGGCCTGACCCACCCTTGTATTTGGGCTTTGTTACCTGGGACTGGTTTCTGGGACTTGTTTTTAAGTAAGTCCCCTGGGGGAAGGGGGGGCAGGGACAGTTTAAGTTGTTTTTTTTTTGTTTTTTTGTTTTTTTTAAATATTTCACTTATTTATTTGACAGAGATCACAAGGAGGCAGAGAGGCAGGCAGAGAAAGAGGAGGAAGCAGGCTCCCCCCGGAGCAGAGAGCCCAATGTGGAGCTCAATCCCAGGACCCTGGGATCATGACCTGAGCTGAAGGCAGAGGCTTTAACTCACTGAGCCACCCAGGCACCCCAACAGTTTAAGTTTCAAATAACAAAATTATTGTTTAACCGGATGGAAGCGCTCTGGCTAAATAGGTCCTTACAGTATGAAATGTGAAGAAAGGTGAAGAAATTGAATTTACCAAATACAAAGTGCAATTGATTTTAAGACAACCTGTCCATAGTGTCATGTGTATTAGAATGAAGAAATACAGCAGAATTTGAGCTGAAAAGAAAGCACTGGATTTGGAAATTAGGAAGGCGTTGCTTGCCTTACTTAGAGAAATCCCTTTTGTGAAATTGGTAACTGCAGAACAATGGCTGTGAGCTGGCGCAAAAGAGAGGTGTGGAAGTAGGGACAGCACGCTAACCACTATTTTGAGAAATTTGTGATGGGAAGATGTGATGAAACTGGAGATAAGGCCGAGTTTAGAGGACAGTAATGTTTGTATAAGGAGGAATGGAGCCTGTTTGAAAGCAAAGGAGAAAAAGCTGATGGAGAGGTAGAAATGAAAGGTCCATGCAAGGCATTGTAGAATAGATTAGTGGAAGGAATCACGGCTATGGAGTCAGTCTGGGCTGGATTTAAATAGTAACTTCTCTATTTACTAGCTATCTGACATTGGACATCTCACTTAAGCCTTCTGAGCTGGGGTCTTCTCATTTGTAAAAATGGAGTAATCATTCCCCTACCTCTTGTGGCTGTATGTACTAAGTGGGATTACCCACATACAGTGCTTAGCACAGTAGCCAGGAAATAGCAAATGCTCCATAAATGGGATCTACTATTAAGAGATTAAAAGAGAGCATAACTGATTAGTCAAGTCCGGATGGGAAATGACAGAATCACACTTATAGGTGGATGTATTAGCCCTGAAAAGGAAGAGGGATCCCTCTGTGCTGGTTCTAAAAGATGGCCACAAATTCTTTGATACCCCTGCCCTCAAAATATAGAGGCTAATTCCTCTCCTCTTGAGTGTAAGTAGTACTTAGGAAGTGACAATGTGCAACTTTTGAAAGAAAGTATAAAAGGCACTGCCGTGTTTCCCATACTCATTCTCTTAGATCATTCAATCTGGTAGAAGCCAGCTGATATTTCATGAAAACATGCAGGCAGGCAACCCTGTGGAAAGGCTCACGTGGCCGGGAACCGAGGTTTCCTGCTAACAGCCACATGAAAGATTCATCTGGGAATTTGGTCCTCCAGACCCAGTCAAGCTTTCAGATGAATGCAGCCCTAGCTGATATTTTGACTGTATGAAAGACCTAAGCCAGACCATCTCAGCTAAGCTGCTTCTAAATTCCTGGCTCATGGAAACTGAGATAGTAAGTGTTTATTCTTTTAAGCTATAAATTTTAAGATTGTTACACAGTAATTTGTTACTACCTTTTAGTCTCTGAGTCAGAAGGAAATTGAAGAATGACAAGTGAGGACATGCATGATATGGAAAAGGAGAGAAAGTAGATGCCCAACAGTCTCTCTTTTCTCTGTAAATTAAACTATGAGGGATGTTACTTGCTGAGCATACAGTGGCTTGACAAGACTGGCAGGAGGTTGAAAGTCATGCAGAAAACAGGAAAGGAAACCAACTAGGAACACATATAAGATTGATGGTTTTCTTTTGTGCTTGTCTTCCTTTATGCCAAACCCAAACACAGAATCACACTTGCTACTGGAACTAAATCAGACTCCACGTAATGACCCTTCATCTCAAGTGTGACATTCAGAGGCATTATAGCCTGTCTGGGCCAGCCCATGAGACTGCCGTATGGGCAAATTGCTGACGAGCAAGTTCAAGGCTCAGAAGGGCTCAGGTTGATCTCGGAAAAATACTCCCTGCTGTCAAGAATTATTTGCAGCAGCTATGTAGGGCTGAGCACATTATTTATGGAGAGAGAGAGAGAGAGAGAATCAGAGGAAGTATTCTAAGAGAAAAATCAACAAGCGTTATATATTCTGCAATAAGAATATTGCAGTGTGGGGAAACACAGTCTTTTAAAAAAAATGTCTCATTTGCATTATTCTTTCCTTTCCACCCCAGTGCCTCCACCTCCCTCTTTCTCTCAACCCTAATTAGCAGGGGAGCCCTGGGAACAATCCTCATTTAGCCAGCCTTCAATCTTGTCTAAAGTTATACCATTTTATAGACCTGCTATCTTTAAAACTCTTAGGTCCACTAGGAATGGAGTCACTGGTCTCCTTGCAGAATGATAGGTCCTGCTCTCTTTGGGAACTTGACTTCTCTCTGCACTGATTCTGTTTGCAAATTGGGATGCTTAAACGTTCCTGCAGAACTGGTGCCTTTTCTATCATACACGATTGAGTCCATTAATTCATTCATTCATTCATCCTTTCACTCACTTAGTAATTTAGTTATTGCCTCCTCAATAATGGGACAGGCACTCACTACGTGTTGGGAGTAAAAAGATGAATGTTGCAGTTTTAAGGAGGACCAAAATGGCCTATTGGCCAATACTAAGCACTATAAATAAGTACTGAATGCGTAATGATTCTCTCGCTCTGTGGGCATCTAGTCTAGTAGGGGAAAGCATGTTGACAAGTGATTGATTAAAATAAAATGGTCATAGTGCAAGAGTAAAGGAATCAACCAAATGTTATAAACACTGAAGACTGAATCTAGCTAGAAGTTAAGGATGGCTTGATACAGGAAACACTAGCTTGATCTTAAAGAACAAATAAGAGTTTTCCAGGAAAGCAGGAAAAGTCTTTGCAGGCAGACTGAAACTTCATACATGGCTTATTTTTAGCAGGTTTCTTTCACTCCAGCCCAATCCTACTTTGCTAATGTAAATATTAACCCATATTTTGCTGGGTTTCAGTCTTTTGACTTTACTTTTGCTTTTGTTCCCTAGTCAGTGATCACTTGGCAAAGTAAGATTCAAAACAGTTCTACAAAAGACACTAATTTTGACAGAGTGAATGAAATTAATTGAAGAAAAGAAGGACGTATTCTAAGTTTCTTCCTGAGAAATATTTTCATTTCTAAGCCAGATGGAAGATACTCTTCTTAAAAATGGTCTCCCTGTTATCTCCAAACCTTCCTGTCTGACATCTGGCTGAAAACTCTGAAAGCACCCCTGTTCCATGCCACATCGGTGTTCACTGCCATTTGTTCACTTTGGAAAACATCAGGTATTGTACACACTAAACCAGATTGGCAGATGGACTTGCAGCAGCCAAATGCATTAAATCTAATGTGTCATTATCAATTCATTAGTGATTTTATATACTGAAAAAATCCTTAATTGCATGACAGCTTAGAAAATCATATTATACCAGGGAGTAGAATTTGCTAAGCCAATGGTTTTCTCCAAATGGGAATTTAGAAAGAACTCTTATTTGCAACAGGAAACATGAATCAGTACTGACACTTAATAAAATGTTTTAATGAGTAAGTTCAAGTATTTTGTTTCAAGTAGCTACTGGCCTAACAAGACCTGCCATTGTTATCAATGGTAATTAGGTACATTTCCATGAAGTTGTCTAACCTGTTTTATTAAGCCTGTAAACTTCTTTGACAATTTTAAAGGAACTAAGAAGGAACAAAATAAGAAGGGTGGGAAAGAGAAAGAGCCAAGGAGCTGAATCTTTTTCCAATCTGAGAATTTTGGACACATCAATTTTGCTTTCAGCCTTGCAATCAAATTCTTATTTTCACCGGCTTGCAACCATTATTTGCATTTAACAGAAGTGGATGGTTGATGGGTATTTTTATACATGACTCTGCAGTTTCAGATTATCAGGTATCTTCAGTGTCTGGTTATCAGGTGTCAAGCCAGCAAAGAGATGGACCATTTCCATGAGTCAATCTGTGATAAGAAGTTATCTATCACCCACCAAACCAGGCAGTGGCAAAACAGAACAGTATGAAGATTTAGAATCATCCCTTTCTAGCTCACACCATTGCTTATCTTCAATATTCTGGATGACTTAGGGTTTTATTTAATATGGTTCTTCAAAAACTTAATAGTCATCCTAAACAAATCAAGATCAGCCTATCAACAGAGCAGCATTTTCCACACTCTGAGTAATATGCTTTCCATATCCAGGGGGTTCTATGACTCAAGAGGTGTGGGAAAGTCAGGACAAACATGTCACCAGGTTTCTTCACTACAGGCATCGTCAGATTCCTTCATGTGGTAATAGACATCTTGAATCTCTAAGAGGACATACAGAGTGTACTGTTTTCCAGCTCATTTGACTACAAAGCTGCTTTTGGACAGAGGGCCATCTAATGGGGCTGATGTCCCAAGCATCATTCTTTGGGAATTATTGCTGTTTAAGTATAACTGTTATTCTTGAACACCCCGTTATTGTTAATGGAGCACCAGACACTACAAGGAGACACCAGGAAAGGGGCAGCATATTAGTAATGATTGATTTTCCCTTCCATCAGGCACCTACTGGAGGCAAAGTTTCTGCCATCATCCCTTGAAAATAGTAAGGGTATCACATTCCTTCCGTGAATGTATATGGGAACAGGAGTGACCTGTCAGGAGACACCTCAAATCTGTTAAACTCCTCACCCTCACCTCAAATCAGAGGAACTTGATGTCCTAGTTATCCACCAACATTTTTTTTTTGCCCCCCATCCCTACTCCTTTATCCACCAACATTCTACTGTCACTTCTCATAGTACCGATAAGAAACCCTGGAAAATAAAGGGTTGGGTTTTTTTGCCTTTTTTTTTTCTTTTTTCTTTTTTTGTATTAAGGTGAAATTGATATAATCTAATATTAACCATCTCAAAGTGAACAACCCAGTGTCATGTAGTACATTTACAATGCTGTGCAACCACCACCTCTTTCCAGTTCCAAGCCATTTTCATCACCAAAATAATACCCTGTACCCATTAAGTAGTTACACCTCTTCCCCCTAGCCCCTGGCAACCCCCAATCAAATTTCTATTTCTGTGGGTTTACCAATTCTGGATATTTCATATAAATGGAGTCATACAGTCTGTGACCCTTTAGGTCAGGCTCCTTTCAGTTACCATAATGGATTTTTTAGGTTCATCCATGGTATAGCACGTTATCAGTACTTTATTCCTTTTTTATGGCTGAATAATATTCCATTGTATGGCTATACCACCTTTTATTTTTCCATTCATCAGCTGATAGACTTTGGGTTCCATCTTTGGGCTGTTGCGAGTGCTGCTGTGAATATCAGTGCACAAGTATTTGTTTGAGTCCCTGTTTTCAATTTGTTTTGTTATATACCTAAGAGTGGAATTATTGGATCATGGAAATAAAATTCTAAAGCATATGGATTCTTTTTTTAAGATTTTATTTGTTTATTTGACAGAGAGAGACACAGCAAGAGAGGGAACCTAAGGAGGGGGAGTGAAAGAGAGTGAAGCAGGCTCCCTATTGAGTAGGGAGCTACTTGGGGCTCCATCCCAGGACCCTGGAATCATGACCTGAGCTGAAGGCAGATGCTTAACAATTAAGCCACCCAGGCACCTTACGTATGGATTCTAATAAAATTCATATGACTTAGCTAACTTGAGACAGCTTTTAATGCACCTAAAAAAAAAAAAAAAACATATAAAATGTACTGTCAGGAAGCTTAGAGGATGGCTTGCTGAAGCAAGTTTCTTGTCCACATAGAACATACCTATTTTTCCCATGAACAACTGTCATTTTCAGTGAGCCATCTGAGTTTCTGTTACTCAGCTATCTAGAGTTTCTGTTGTCTTCTCAGCCAGTAAGCCAGTAAGCATTTAACAAAGACAATAAATAGAGATGCCTTTTGGGAGCTCTATTATTGGGATGTGTTGTATTCATGTGAAAGCAGAATATAATGAAGAAGAAAAAAGGTTGACACCAGCACTAGATCAGCTATTCTGGAAAGATTTCCAAACATCCAGAGTTGTTTTATAGTCAAGTAAAGTGCTTCATTTGAATATATGTCTCTGAGAAGGGTTCATTGTTGATTAAATATTGTTGAATAGACTGAAAACATGAAATCGAAGTGCATTAATTAAACAGAGAATTCAAGTATACTTCTCACTTTCCATAAATGTTTCCAAATGCTTAGTTAGACTAGACCTCATTCCAAAGCCATTCTTCCTGTGGGGACATGGAGAAAGCCTTGGCTCTCATCTAATTATTATACACAATATTAAGAATTTACTGAGTTTGAATTTCCAGGAAGAAAAGAATGAGGCCTATCACCAAGGGAAATATTGGGATTCTCACTTCAGTAAATCTACACTCTAAAGTGTTATTGCTTATATTACAACTATTATTGGCAGTAGAAACATGGCAATATTCTTCCTTTATGTTTTAATTGTAGTTGAACTTAAGGTGTTATAAATAATATGGACATATAAACAAAAGAGATGAATATACTAATTATGATTCTGTTTGTCAGACTTTAACATTAATGGTCGTAAATCTTGGAATTGGTAAATCTTGATCTAATAATGTAGCTATGGTAAATGACATAGAGATGGCTGAATTGCTATAGTTCCATAACCTCCTGGAAGGGACTTAGGGTTGGCAGTAGGATCTGGCAGGTCATTGTCCTTGAATATATGTGTGGCCTTCTCCTAAACCAGACTGGGAAAATATTCTGGGTCTTGTATCTACTGGTATCTCACAGGGCAAAGAGGGACTATCCAGATAGACACACTGAGATTCTGCCATTGCAGGCCTCTCAGAATGGGGTTGTACCCTTCCACGGAGCAAGCTGACTTGCTCTGGCCTGATTATCTGACGTGTTGAGAGGCAGACCCACTTGGGAATGTGTTTGCTGGGACTGCTTTTATTTTGGACAAGGTATTTAGTCATCACCCTCTTTTTACCCTTCTGACATTACATCTCCAGATATTGCTTAAAATTCCATCAGATATGAATTTAATAATATATGTATTTTTAAATACTAAAAGTAATACAAGAATGCATGCTCAAACATGGAGGGAAAACATGGAGAATACAGAATGAAGAAAATGAAAGCTCTTTGTCCAACCTGCTCCCCTATTCCCCACCCCTCCAATTCCCTTTCCCTTCCCATAGTTAGCAGTTTGGTGCCTGCTTTCCAAAGTGTATGGTTATAGATATAAATACATATAGATATAAAGCCAAGCACTCTTTTTCTACTAAGCACTAAAAAAACTATTGGAACCGTTTCCAGGGTTAATCTCAAAACAAGAAGACAGATTATCTGTCAAATACACTGAGAAATTACTGCCTACCAGAATTTTACTCTCTTTTTTCCCCCAGAACACATCTGATTTAATATATTCTGGCATACTTCTCAGTCATGTGGCCATGAGCTGGGAGAACATATAAATATAAATCCCACTATGGCTAATAAAATGTATGCAGAATCCTGTATGTTAAAGCACTAGTATGAATTTTTAAATCCTAAATCAGCGTTAAAGGACAAATGCTTCTCAGTAAGTCAAGGAAAGCTGGGGTTGGGGGGTGGGAATCATAGAGAAAAAAGGGTTTGAGAGTCTCTGTGAAGGGTAGGGAAGATTTTGACTCTGATTGGATTAATCAGCAAATATTTATTATTCATATATGCTGTGGTAAGCACTGTAGGTGTAAAGAAAGATAAGGTATAGTCCCTGTTTCCAAAGGGCTTAGCATCAGTGGGAAATCAGGCGGGCCAAATAGAATGGAATCAAGTAAGAAAAAGCTTTCACAAGTGCTTGAGCTTGATAAAGTAATAGAAACAGCCAGCCTCACTAGGTTTCTGCACAAAGGAGTGATATGATAAAAGGAAATTAAAAGAATATGTCTTTGGGGGCACCTGGGTGGCTTAGTCGGTTAAGTACCTGTCTTCACCTCAGGTCATGATCCTGGGATCCCAAGGTTCTAGGATTGAGCCCTGTTTCAGGCTCCCTACTCAGCAGGGGGTCTGCTTCTCCCTCTCTCTCTGCGCCTTCCCCCCTGTTCACGTGTGTGCTCTTGCTCTCTCTCTCTCAATAAATAAATAAATAGGAAAAAATGTGTCTTTGGGGTGCCTAGGTGACTCAGTCAGTTAAGTGTCCAACTCTTGGTTTTGGCTCCGGTCATGATTTCAGGGTTGTGAGATTGAGCCATGCATCAGGCTCCACACTGAGCAGGGAGTCTGCTTTAGATTCTCTCTCTCTCTTCCCCTGTGACTCTTCCTGCCCACCCCCCCACCACCACTTTCCATCCCTTGATTTCCATTCTGTAACTACTGCCTTAGCTCTGACTTTTAGGTCCTAGCCTATTGCAGTGAACTTGTGTCAGCACTCAACCATCTCCCCATCCTACTTCCTCCCAGGCCATCCTACACACAGCCACAAGAATGTTTCTAAAGGTACAAGAGGGCCCCTTTCTGTTCAGAGGTCAAAAATGTCTCACCTTTGACCACCAAATAGTCTGAGCTTTTTAGTGCGAAATTCAAGACCCTCCCATAAATTCTGCTGGTCTCCTTCCAGACTTGTCTCCCATTTCCTAATACGAACCTATTACTCCACCGAAATTGGACTACTTACTATTCCCCACACCCGTTTCTGTGCTGTCCTCATATGATCACCCACCCTCACCCCATCTCCAGAGAAAAGCAGAGTCAGAGAAAACAGCTAGGAGACTGTTGCAATAATGCAGGTGTGGGCTGATGCCACCAGGGAGAGGGTAGTGAGTGTGAGAATGCACAGGAATGCTGATGGCAGCAGATCTTCCTTGATTGGACATAGGGTTTGAAAGAAAAGAGATGAGTCAAAGGTAACTCATTTTAGGTTTGAGGCAGTAAACACAGTTCCTTCTCCATAACTGTTTATTCCTCACTGTTGCAGTTGTTGGAGGTTCATATTTACTTCATATTGCCTATGTAACCTGGGACCACATATAATTAATGATTTCTCTATACTTTAGGTCTAATATATATTTATTTAAAATAATACAGGCAGAGCAAAGTACTTTGGGAGGTAGAAGTCTTCAAGACACACTCTGAAATACCGTTGTGGGACTAAATACACCGCATTTCACATAACCTATGTGCATTGAATAGAATCTTTCATTTCGTTATCAGTGTGGTTTGGAATATAAGGCTTATGAGACTATCTCACGAAAACGAAAGTGAGAAATTCAGCTGAATCTGGGTAACGGCTGGAGCCAGGCACCTCAATGAGCTCAGGCCTTGGATTTCTCTAGCTCCATTTTCTTCTTAGGTGGGGTCTGCTTTCTTCTCAGTCACTCATTCCCATTCCATCTGACACAGCTCTGAGACCACGAGGCTTTACAATTTGAGAAGTTTGGGAGTCAGTACACAGGAATGACTCTAGAATCAGAGGGCTTGACTGTTAAACTAGGTTATGTCATTGCTAGCTACATAACCTAGGGCAAGTGAATTAACCTACTGCAACTCAAGTTTCTTCAACTGTAAAATGAGAATAATATTAGTACCTGTCTCAATAGGGCTATTTTCAGGATTAAATGAGTTAATATATATGAATTTAGATTGGTGCCTGGCATTAGATTAAGTGCTCAGTGAATGTTAACTATTAACCAAGCTATGGTTAAATTTGGAAGAACAAAGACCTTTGTTGTCTACTGCCTTAGCCAACAGGGGTCAGTATGCAGCAAGCTACACAGCTAAATAAAATGCTTAATGGGCGTAAAAAGAGATTTTCAGTTGTTTGAGGAAACATCAGGGCTTCAGAAAATTTTTGTGAAATGGTGTTAAGAAAAATAAGTAACCATAAAATTGGGCAATTAGTGAGAATCATCGGAAGAGGAAAAAAAAGTCCAAATAATAAAAATAAATACATTTACAATGTCTAAAAGCAATATAAAATGCAGAAGGACATTTTAAGTGGGAATGCTCAAAAGCAGAGGCCTCGAGAATTCATGATACAATAGAACACTATCTTACCAACAAGAGCAGCTTGGTCACTGAAGTAACCAAGTACGTAGTTCAAGTTCTACCTTGATGTTTGAGGGATGGGAGAAGGTATGTAACATCCTATTTTCCGATTACATAACAACAGTGTTATTGCTTATTGAGTGCTCACTGTATGCCAAGTGCTCTACACACATTACCATATTTCTTTGACTTTTTAACTCAAAAATGTTGAAATATATAGAAGAGGATAGAATAATAAAATGAATATCCATATACACATCAATCAATTGAGCATTGAACACTTTCCATATTTTAATTTTTCTAAATTAATTATCAGGGGCTGCTGCGTGGCTTAGTGGGTTAAAGCCTCTGCCTTTGGCTCAGGTCATGATCCCAGGGTCCTGGAATGGAGCCCTGCATTGGGCTCTCTGCTCAGCAGGGAACCTGCTTCTCCCTCTCCCTCTCTACCTGCCTCTCTGCCTACTTGTGATCTGTCAAATAAATAAATAAAATCTTCAAGAAAAAAAAAATATCAAACATTTTACCCCAAAATACATTATTATGTCTCTAAAAATAGAGACATTTTTCTACATCAGCAAATGCTATTATCATACCTAATAAAAAAGCAATTGTTTAATATCATCTAGTGCCCTAGTTCCTATTCAGATTTAATTGTGCCCCAAATATCTTTTATATCTGGTTTACTGAACCAGAACATAGGACAAGCCATTGCATGTAGTTACTATGTCTCTTCGGTATCTTTTAATCTGGAACAGCCTGCACTGTCCAGTTTTTTTGTTTGTTTCTTTTAGGGTTTTGTTTTTTGTTTTTTTATGTTTTTTTTTTTTTTTTTCCTTTTTTTTTGTAACTACACTGACTTAATTTAAGAGACAGCCATTTGTTCTTCATGATGTCCCACCACTTGTTCAGAATTTTTCTGATTGTTTCCTCTTGGTGTCATTTTATTCTATCCTTGTAGTTCCTGCTGAGCTTGATGTACAGAAGTGAAAGAGGGTGGGGAACAATACTTCACAGACAATACTGGGGCTTCCTCTTGTATCATATCAGGAGGCACATAATGTCCAATTGGTCCACTTTAGTGATTATAAGATTGATCTAGTTTAAGATGGGAGGAACCAGATTCCTTCACTGTCATTATATTTTTCTTCTGACTACAGCTAGCAATCCCTGGGGGATAATTTGGCCCTTGGGGAGTATTCTGTTCCCTGTCACCCTTTCACCACAGGGTTTCATTGATGATCCTGGCATGAATCAGTTATTTAACTAGGGGCTACAAGATGGTGATATTTGAATTCTACCATTCATCTTACAGGAGTTAGCTGGCATACTTTTGTAAAGAGAACCATTTCCTCATCAACTGGGGCTATTTGGTTACCTTGAAATGCAGCTGTAAGTAGGAGGGCAGAGTAAATGTTTAATTTATTTTCTTAAACTACAACTTTTCAGGGTAAAGAGTTGCTGTAACAGTCACCATAACAAATGAGGCTTTTAAAAATTGTTTTTTATATATGGTTTACTCTTTTGGTGGGACTTTTATGTTTGACATTTTCAGTCAATTGCAGTCATTGTTTTTGGTACTCAAATTGTTCTAAATTTGGCCAGTGGGCATTTCTTCAAGCTGGCTCCCATGTCCTTTTGAAAGGACCTCGTTTTTTTGGATACTTCCAGACTTTACTGCCACAAGATGTTCCAAGCGCTCCTAGTCATTACCAGCTTCTGACCTGGCATAAACCATTTCTCCAAGGAGCCCTGGGACCTTTTAGTGGAGAGTGATATGTGGAGATCAAAATCTAGGTGCCAGGGATAACCACTCCCCTGAGTTCAAATTAATACTTTCATTTCAAAGTTAACAGTATAAGGTTTTATTTCTTGTTTTTATATTTTCATATCTTATTTTACATTGGCGTTTTTGTACCTAATAACATTAACAAATTATTCTTTAAATACTCAAACCAACCCTGTGAGATAGGGGATCATAAGTTATATGACTGTGATCATAATTTATGTTAAAATCGCTATTTTACAAGGAGGAAAGCGATGAGAGGTGCCCGAGCTTACGTGGCCAGTAAATGGCTGCGTCCGGATTTGAAGCCGGCACGCTACTTCTATCCGGAGAGTCCCAGTCATTTCGCAGGGTCGTCACCGAGGTGATCAGGGCTGAGGGTGAGAGAACCAGCATGAGGAGGGAATTGGCCCGTCGTGACCGACCGACTGCTTCAAACCGGGAGGGCAGAGCGGGGGCGCGCTCCCTAACGAGCACGAAACACCTGGGAACCACACAAGCACCACCTGAAGATGAGAAAACCTGGTCAGGACCCACGCGGCGCAACCCCCAAAACGAACCCACCGGTCCTGATCCGCCTCCCATGCGTAAGAGCCCGCCCACCCGCCAATCGTACGGAGCCTTGAGCATGGGGGCGGGATAACAGAGGAGCATGGCCAATGAGGAATCGGCTCCCTGTCGCCACTCGACGGAGTATTTCCGAGTCCTAACTGGACAGCGAAGAGGAGGTGGCGGGCTTGGCCAATCATAAGGGGAGACTCAACATTTGGGACCAGCAGCCAATCAAAAGACTGGTCGCAGCCGACTCCTCCGGCCCACGCTTCCCGCCTTTCCGCTAACTCCAGAGACACCCGCTCGTCAGCCACCGGAGTTCGGACGGTCGCAGTCTTCTCAGAGTCGTACGGCCGACCCCGGGGCCGCGCGGGTGTCGGGCGGAACATGGCGAACTCGGGCTGTGAGGACCTCCGAGGCCAGGAGGAGGAGAGTTTTCTGTACTTCGCCTACGGTAGCAATCTGCTGACGGAGCGGATCCACCTCCGAAACCCGTCGGCCGCGTTCTGCTGCGTGGCCCGCCTGCAGGTCAGTGCTGCCCGCGCGCGGCCCCTGCAGCGGCGGGTCCACCCTGCGGACGTGGGGACAGGATTTCGAGAAGTCGCTTTCTCGGGGCCGGGGGAAGGCGCCTCTTGCTGATAGCAGCACGTCGGGACTGTCTTCTCTGTCTGGCTTCTGCCCTCCTGGTCAAGCCCGCCCGGCAGCTGTGCGCCCCCGGGCCGCCCTGAGCCCCCTGAGGACTTTCCCCCGGGAGGCTCGTTCTGCCCAGACCTGGCCACCTCTCTTGCCCACCGACTTAGACGGGAGTCCGTTGCTCTCTCTCCTCCCTGTCACACCTTCGCTGCAAGGCTTGCCGGCTGGAGTTCTGAAACTCAGTTCACCTGTTTCTCGCTCCTGAGGGGAGAGGTCCTGAAAGCCGGCACGGAGTCGGAGTCCTAGTAAGGGCCGAGCGCAGTTAAGTCAGACCACTGGATGAACCATAACCCGCCTTGGTAAAAGTCATTGCTCTTCAGGGGCGCCTGGCCGGCTCGGTCGGAGGACCTTGTGACCCTTGGTCTCAGGCCCTGAGTTCGAGCCACACCTTGAGTATAGAGATTACTTAAATAAATAAAAACTTCAAAGTAATTGCTCTTCGGTACAATCCATTCATTCCTTTGGTAGGTTTTTTCCCTTGTAGGTACAGAAGTGATAGAGTTAAGTGGGCTGCCTTGAGGACCTGACCAGGTCTATAGGGAGGACACTCCCCCCCCCCCCCCCAAATGATGTAGAAAACCTTTTGACATTGCTGAATTAGACAGACATGGTCTCTGCTGTCCTTACCAGGTTCTTAGTTGCAAGCAACAGAAAGTGGCTGATTTAAGCAGGAAATGAATGTGTTGAAAGGCTGTTAGAAGACTCACAGAATGACCACAGAACTGATAAACAGAGGCATAAGGGTGCCTGGCTGAGTCAGTGGGTGGAGCATCTCAGGGTTGTGAGTTCAAGCCCCACTTTGGATGTGGAGCCTACTTCAAAAATAAAACAAAAAAACCAGGCAGTCATAAAGGGAAGTACAGCAACCACAGCAGCCAATATCACAGACAGAACCAGCCTAGGAGGCCACTGGGGCATCACTGCTGAACTTGGTCAATATGGACACTTAAGTTGTGCATTACTGACCCTCCCTTCTCTGGACCTTGCCTGCTACTGTCAGTACACCCCTGCAGTTCCTGAAACCGGGATGTAGCCACCACCTACAGGGTGGAGTTTCTGCTGTTCTTGGGCACTAGCTTCTAATTCAGAGTCCCAGGTGGGTGTCCTGGTTGGCTAACTCTTGGTCATGTGCCCATGCCCTGACTGCAAGCAGAACTGGGAGAACCAACTGCTGGCATTTGAAGCCTCAGAAATGGGAGTTGGGGTCTAGCACTTTCTACCCCCAGACTCCCAAGGTAGGGAATTGCCCAACTGTAGAAAAGAAGTTCAGCTGCTTATAGTTGGGACAAGTGGAAGAGCTATCAAGCAAATGGTTACTGAGTTTCAGATATAGTGAGTTTAAAAAGGAGTCATGTTGTTCCTTCCTCTCAGTTTTGCTGTGACCCTAAAACTGCTCTTAAAAAAAAGGTGAAGTCTTGGGGTGCCTGGGTGGCTTGGTTGTTAACCTTCTGCCTTCCACCCAGGTCATTATCCCAGGATCCTGGGATTGAGCCTCATGTTGGGTTTCCTGCTCAGTGGGGGGCCTGCTTCTCCCTCTCCCACTTCCCCTGCTTGTGCTTGCTCACTGTCTCTCTCTCTCTCTCTCTCTCTCTCTCTCTCTGTGTGTGTCTCTCTGTGTCAGGTAGATAAATAAAATCTTAAAAAAAAAAAAAAATGAAGTCTTTACCCCCCAAAAAGAGGAGATCTACAAGGTACTATGGGAATGTATGATTTGGGGTCCCTACTTAAGAGCTTAGTAAAGCTCTTCCTGAAAATAATGACTTTTAAGCTGAGACCTGAATGATTGGGCAGGGGGAGACAAAAGAGAAGGAGCAGCATGTACAAATGACCTCAGGAAAGAAGCTGGATCATCCAGCTGCTGAGGCTGGAGTTTAGTGTTGAGGAGGATATAGCTTGGCAACTAAAGAGGTAGTGAAGGACTGCATGCTACTGGACCACAGAAGCCAAAAAAGACTGGTCTTTATCTTGAGAGCAATGAAAAGATCCATTGCAGAATTTAAGCAAGTGAAAAATTAGATTTACAACTTTGAAAGCTCATTCTGGTTGCTATGGAAAATGGGTTGGAAGGGAAGACAACAGTGGATGTGTGGAGCCCAGTTAGAAAGGTTTTGTAGTAATCCGTGCTAAAGACAATGGCACCTTGAAATGGAGTGGTAGCAGTGGAGGGTAGACGGGTTGGGGAGGTATTTAGGAAATAATAAAGTTAGGTCTTGGTAACTACTTGTGAAGGGAGGATGAGGTAACAGGGGTGACTAAGGTTTTTGGTGCAATAAGGTGGATGATGGTGATATTTGTAAAGAGAAGAGGAGAATCAGTTTTGGAGGGAAAATCAAGCTCAGCTTAAACATACTGAGTTCAGATGCTTGTTACACATCCAGGTGAGCAGAAAAACATTAGTGAGCATTTATTAAGTACTCACTGTGTGGTAAGTCCTGTTCTAAGCACTTTTGAAGTTTAGAAGAGAGATCTGGGTTGGATTAAAAGATGATTGGAATATTGGATGGTATTTGTAGTCATCGGAGGGGATAGATTGTCTTGAACAAATTGCTGATGAACAAGAAAAGGGGCCTGAACTAAGCCCTTAGCAACTCTACCATTTAAACACCAGGTACGGTGGAGGAGTTGTCAAAGGGAATTGAGATCAGGGGACAGTCTGAAAGTCAGGAAGGCATATCAAGACAGGGTGGTTAACTATGGCAGAAGTAGGTGAAAAGTGGAGCAAGAGGAGGAATGAAAATGGTCTGTTGGATTTAGTAGTAGACAACCAGTACCTCATGTGGTTGTGACTTTAATCAGCTCTCATGATGTTCTGCTAGGGCTACGTGCTCCTAGAATATCCAATATACCAGTTGAATATACTGGTCACTCAGACCAACCTTTTTCCTGAAATGTCTGACATTTGAAGAAAATAAAAGTGACAGGAATAAAATACAAACCTTAGATTTAGAACCTAGTCCAGCCTTTTTTATTTTATTATTAAGGAAACTAAGCTCTAGAAAGATGGAAAGAAATTTTCTATACCAAATGGCCAAGTAAGGGTTTTTCATCTTCCCCAGGATTCTCTCCTCTGATTACTCTATAGGGAAGAAGCTAAGCTAGAAATCTGTCTCTGTTACTTATTCATTGAGAGACCTTAGGCAAGTTGCTTAATCTTTATAAGCCACAGTTTTTCTTGTTATTAAATGGGTATAATAAGGTTGACAGGATAAAAATGAGAGTTCACATAAAGCTCATAGTGCAGTTATAGAACCTAGTCATGTACTAGTGTTAGCTGCTTTAATATTTATTGTAGATATAATAGTATAATTCATGAATGTTAGATTAACGTTAGTAAGTTTAAAAATCACCCTCACATAATAGGCTCAGGTCATTGTCCTGGCAGTCCTGGGATCAAGCCCTGCACTGGGCTCTCTGCTCAGCAGGGAGCCTGCTTCCTCTGACTCTCTGCCTACGTGCAATCTCTGTCAAATAAATAAATAAAATCTTAAAAAAAAAAAAAAAAAAGATCGTGGTTCCTTGAGGGCAAACATGGTGATATATGCTAGTAAGATACTCTTTACATACACAAAAGTAGATTAGGAGTTCCTGGGTGGCTCAGTCGTTAAGAATCTGCCTTGGGCTCATGGGCTCAGGTCATCATCCCAGGACCCTGGGATTGAGCCTGGCATAGGGCTCCTTGCTCCACAGGAAGACTTCTTTTCCCTCTCCCACTCCCCCTGCTGGTGTTCCCTCTCTCACTGACTCTCTGTCAAATAAAATTAATAAAATCTTAAAAAAAAAAAAAAAAGTAGGTCATAACCCCCTATGAACCCCAGCTTCAACAATTTTGTGTATATACTGTGGTTGCCTCTAAGTTAAAATCCATGTGTGTGTAGGTAGACTGCAAAGCAATTTTTAAAAATGAAAATACTTACATTAAGGCATTGGGATTACGGGCTTTTTAAAAACCTGTTTATGGATGCATATTATATATTCATTATACATTTCATTTTTAAAAATATGAAAAAATATAGTCCTTGAGATCTGGGTCGTTGTTTATCTTTGTATTTTTTACAGCTTCTTATTCAGAGAAGGAACTCAAAGTTTATGTCTTAACTGCATGGAGTTCAAGGTAAATTTTTTTATTTTGAAGAGGGAAATTTTGGTTCAAGTAGATATTGATCATATTATTTTGGTTTCCTTTGTAGGATTATAAGCTTGACTTTGGCAATTCCCAAGGCAAAACAAGTGAAACTTGGCATGGAGGTATAGCCACCATTTTTCAAAGTCCTGGCGATGAAGTATGGGGAGTAGTATGGAAAATGAACAAAAGCAATTTGAGTTCTCTGGATAAGTAGGTGGCTTCTAATTACAAGTTAAACAATAACTGATTCAGAAAGTGGATCATATTCAAAGATGTGTATATATACGTCTTTCAAAACCATATACTATATTCTTTACACTTCAGAGTTAACATAAAAGGTGCATATCCTGAGGGGGAAAAAAAAACCTAGGGGTGTCTGACTGGCTCAGTCTGTAGAGCATGCAACTCTTGATCTCAGGGTTGTGAGTTCAAGCCCCACACTGGGCATAGAGCCTACATTAAAAAAAAAAAAAAAAAAAAATGCCTAGCTGGGTCCTATATTCCAGTTGAGATTTGGAGAATGTTTATAATCTCTTCTTTTTGTTCTTTCTTTTTTTAAAAAACATTAATTAATTAATTTACTTGGCAGAGCTGGGGAGACAGTGAGAAAGGAAATACAAGCAGGGGGAGTGGGAGAGGGAGAAGCAGGCTTCCCACTGAGCAGGGAGCCCAATGCAGGGCTCGAGCCCAGGACCCTGGGATCATGACCTGAGCCGAAGGCAGATGCTTAACAATTGAGCCACCCAGGTGCCCCTATAATCTCTCCTATAAAAAAACGGAGTCTTTATTTTTGTTCTATTTTTATTTAAAAAATCTTTGTAGTTTCATATTGTGAAAAGGCATGAAGATGTTCATAATTGTTGCATCTTTCTATTGGTTTCAAAAGCAGTTCAAGTTTTATTAGAGTCCATTTTTAGAAAATAATTCTTTAAGGTAGCAGTTGAAAAACTAATAATTTATAAAAACTTTGACGACATATTAGAAATGTCTTGATGCTTTTTTTAACAGAACTCTCAAGATCTGTATATAAGAGCATGTATACAAAGAAAGTAGGCAGAAAAGAGTAGGGCTTGAGAAGAACACATTATCTGATATGTCCCTGGTGAATGAGAGTGAGCCATTCTCTCTGATTATCTCCAGGTGGATATTCTCTTGTCAGAACATACAGTCAGTTTTTTGTAGCCTAGAGAGCAATGTTGAGGGGTACAAAGATTGAAATAACTATATTCAAGCATGGGTTTAAATAGGATAAATACTGAGATCTATTAGAACTATACAAATAATACTAAACTGAGGCTTTCCAATTGAAATGCTTTTGTAGCCTAGAGCGCAATGTTGAGGGGTACAAAGATTGAAATAACTATATTCAAGCATGGGTTTAAATAGGATAAATACTGAGATCTATTAGAACTATACAAATAATTCTAAATCTGAGGCTTTCCAATTGAAATGCTTTTGACGTGGTAGTTTTTATAATATGTTCTGCCATATCCCAGAATACATAGGGAGCAAGTACATCTATATATTGTTAAATTTTTAGCCCAGTAAACTAACTTGACTGAGTCAAATATGGTTAAAATTTGGCTGTTCTGGTTTCAGGCAAGAAGGGGTTAAAAGTGGAACATATGTCCCAATAGAAGTTAATGTTTATACTCAAGAAGGAAAAGAAATAACCTGTCGAAGTTATCAGATGAAAAACTATGAGAGTGCTCCCCCATCGCCCCAGTATAAAAAGGTAAGCAACTTACAAAGACTATTGGCGGTTCCTTTTTAATTTTCACTGAGCTAAACTAAAAAATACCTTGTTTTAAAAAGAATTAGTGTGCATTAAATTCTACATGAACACTTCAGTCTTTTTTGCCTGCCCTACCACTGAACAATTCACTTTAATCAAAGTGTTTTTAATGCAAAAATGATAGTTATTTACCTACCATGCAAATTGAAAAATGTTCAGATTTATTTGTAATGATAGACCCATGTTCCTAAAGCAGATTTATTTAAAAAGACTCTGGAAATCTGAATCTTAATTCTAGATATGTGTTTTCTTTCCTCAAGTAGAAAATAACATGTATGCATGCATTTTTAGTGGATTTATTCTATACAGAGGTTTTTGTAATCATTTTTTCTCCACAAGAGAGTATTTCATAACACTAAGGTTCATTTTTATGGGGGAGAAATATATTTCCTATTGCTGAAATGTTTTCCATCCCTAAATAGAGGGAAGAAAGTCATGCTGTCTTTCAAAGTCAGAGATACCACTCCCACAAGCATAGGAAAAGGATGTGGGATAGAAACCCCAACATCCCTTTTTAGAAATCCAAATTTAGGTACTTTGGAAGGCCTAGTCAGGACATGGCATGTGGAGTGGATGACCCAGTTCCTGGGCCAAATTTGGAATTTTCTAGTATGGAGCCTAGAGGAATTAGCCTGGTATGAGTCTGGGAAGCACCACTGAGCACAGCTGCCATGTATTACCTCATTTCCCATCAGAGATAGAGTAGACTCCCAGGTTAAACTAAAACTTCTCCCTATAAACTTTACAGTTTTTTTAAAGAATGGTGTTTTTTTCTTACTAGATCATGCCAGTTCTCTACAATAAGTTTTTGTCTTACTATAAAAAAATTTTAAATTAGAATGACCAGAGTAAAAAACACAAGAAATAACAAATGTTAGCAAGGATGTGGAGAAAAAGGAACCCTGATATGATGCCGGTGGGAATGCAAGCTGGTGCAGCCACTGTGGAAAACAGTGTGGAGGAGCCTCAAAAAATTAAAAATAGAGCTACCCTATGATGCAATAATTGCACTACTAGGTATTTACCCAAAGAAAACGAACACATTAATTTGAAAAGATGTATGCATCCCTATGTTTACTGCAGCATTATATACAACAGCTAAGATATGGAAGCAGTCTAAGTGTCCATCCATAGTTGTGACTAAATAAGACATGGTGTGAGCGTATTTATATACACATACATACATGCAATGGAATATTATTCAGCCATAAAAAGAGAATGAGATCTTGCTATTGACAGCAACATGGATGGACCTAGAAGGTATCATGGTAAGTGAAATAAATCAGAAAGGCAAATACCATATGATTTCATTCATATGTGGAATCTATGAACAAATAAATGAACAGACAAAAAATACTTGACTCTTAAATACAGAGAAAAACTGGGGGTTATCAGAGGGAAGGTGAGTAGGAGGGATGAAATAGGTGAAGGGGATTAAGACCACACTTACCATGATGAACACTGAGTAATGTAAAGAATTGTTAAATCATTATATTGTACACCTAAAACTAATATAACACTGTTAATTATACTTCAGTTTAAAAAAATATTTTAAACCATATTATTGAGTAAAATTGGTACTCCATGAGAATGTATCATTTGGATTTGAAGATTCTGCACATTCATGCTCACCATGAGAGGAATGGCTGTCTCTATTTTGTTCTATAATTATTTATTCTAGAGTTATCTGAAAGCTAACAGGTCATGCTTTGATACTGCACATAAGATTTTGGTATACTAATTATGTTCCTAATTAAAAGGTGTTTTTTGTTTATTTTAATCATTTTTAGGTCATTTGCCTGGGTGCAAAAGAAAATGGTTTGCCACTGGAGTATCAGAAGAAGTTAAATGCAATAGAACCAAATGACTACAAAGGAGAAGTCTCAGAAGAAATTGAAAACATTATCAAAAAGGGAGAAACAAAAGCTCATTAGGACATATTTTAGATAGAAATCTAAATTATAATAGAAAATACAGATACTCTCTGTATGTGCTAATATATTTTCAACATTTAGAAAAGAGATCTGAGGTATCTCTATGTTTAATATATTTTCAACAGTGCTCTGAAGGGATATCTTACTTAGGTGTCTCCTTGTTTTCAGACTAAAAAGAAACTAGATTAGAAATTAGGTAATTGAAGGGTGCCTAGGTGGCTCAGTTAAGCTTCTGTCTTCTGCTCAGGTCATGATCCTAGGGTCCTGGGATGGAGCCCCACATTGGGCTCCTTGCTCAACGGAAAGCCTCCTTCTCCCTCTGCCTGCTGCTCTGACTACTTGTGCAGGCTTTCGCGCTCTCTCTCTCTCTGTGTCAAATAAATAAATAAAATCTTAATTAAAAAGAAAAGATTGAAAAGGAGGCCGTGAGGCAGTAGAATGCATAACAAATGGATGAGGATACTTCTTCCGTGGGCACTTAAAGTTATTTTCAGGAGTGGAGTGTCTTCTTGTTCTGTGACAAAGGAGAGATTTGCAACTTAATGATCGTGCTGGTGAATTGCCCTGCTTTGGGATTTCTTTTTAATCAGCATAAGAGCAAGCAAACTGCAAAGACAGTTGATAATACTTTTTTAAATTTAAAAACGGCATACTGTTCTTAGAGAAATAAATGTATTTGTGGTTTAACCTGTATTCCCTACTAAAGTACTGTCTATCACTTTCTTAGAGACTTCTGAGTCTGGTGTTGACTCTACACAGTCCGTACTAGAGCATTCTTGCACCCATGCTAGAACTAGATAGCCTTGGATCAGTTGTCAGTTCTACCAGATTCTAGCTGAGAGACCTTGGGTTTCCTGAGTTTGTGCCTCAGTTTGCTCATCTATAGAGTGAGGGCAGTTGAAACACCTATGTCTTGGGATTATTTTTGAGGAGAAAATACATGTAATAAGCTTAGAACAGAGCCTGGCACATAATAAGTATTAGAAATCACCAATGTTCTTATTGAAGATTTGAGTTTCTACAGAGCCATCCTTGGAACAGGATCTTAAAGTAGAAGAGTTATGATGGTGAGGGGAAAATGTTTTATGCTTTATGGAAGCTCCAGTTTGACTCTTGGCTTCTTAAATTTATTTCCTGAACAAATGAAGGAAAGAAGAGTCATGACTAAAACAGCACCAGTTATCAAAAAATCAGGTCTCTGGAATGCAGTGAGAATGCAGAGAGAAAACTGGACTTTAGAAACAGGTTACTGGAATGAAATGTGCTAGCTGCAGGAACATAAAGATTTGGTTTGTTCTCTTGGGAAAAATAACCAAAGAACTTTTCAGGTACAGCTGTTGAAGTGAGACTGAACCATAGACTTAAGGTTGGATCATGTTTTATAGCTGTTACACCTTACTGTTCTCATGTACACCCTCTAAGACCCTCGTTTTCTCCAGTTCCTAACTCCTCCCAAGAAGACCAAATTTGTCAGTACCCAGAACTCAGTTATGGTAAGATAGTGAGCAAAGCTCAGTTTTGATGTACAAATAGAATAATATTCTCATAAACTATCTCACCCACCTAAAATGACAACTTTCATTGAGGAATTTAAAACACTAACAAAAAACCTTCATGTCTGGCCTTTTAATGAAAATCTGGTAGTCATGAGGAATACTGTTTCTCTAGTCATGTTTAAGGTAGTACTAACAAATGTCATATGCGAGGAATTTGCATTTCTACTGTGGATTTTAGCCCTATAACCATAATACAACCAACTGGATAAACTATAACAATTTTATGAAAAGCATTTCTGGGCTTGCAAGAAAATAAGGAAAATCTTCAAGATATAACCAGTCCCTTTCCCACAAAAAGAGATAAATTTCCTAGCACTGGTAACAAGTGACACCTACATCTTTGGGTACATATGCCAATAATAGCCCTGGAATTTGACTACGGACCCTTGAACAGAACTAAAATTGTCTCTAGTAAGCCTTGTAATTTTCAGCAGAGGCAAATGCAAATTTTCTCTGAAGAAAGCAATCCTAATTTAGATCCTCAGAATGTCCACCTGAAAATCCAAAAACTAATTATAAGGAAAATGGTACATCATAACAGAGAAAAAAAATCCCCAAGTTTTTGAGATACTGAAATGATCAAAAACAGTATACAATAAGTACATATGGAGACTTTGACTTCTGGAAAGATGGAGTAGACCTCTTCCTTATTCCTTCTGTTAACTACAACTAAAATTCCCGAACATTATGTATAAAACAAGACTCTGAAAAGAGAGAAAAACAGACTAGCCGGGGACAAGACACAACATGGTACTGAATTCCCTGGGTTTTCTCTTGCCTCCTACATCTCAGACTTGTAGCTGAGGAAGCCAGCAATCTGAAAGCACCAATGAGCACAGAGAAGAAAAACCTACTCTGAAGTAAAAGGACTAGGAAATGGACACTTTAGCCAGACAAAACTTACAGAGAATAAGTGTTCTCCACCCAAATACCACAAAGAAAAATTATGGACCTTCCCCCCGCCCCTACATCTACCCATGCTAGGAAAGGTCAAGAGGGGAGCCTAGACTTCCAGCCTCATGAAGGGCATGTAGCAGGGCATCCTAACACTGTCTCCTGCCACAACTGTCAGTGCAGTGTCAGAACAGGCTGAGTAAGGAGCCACCTAACAGTAATCGGCCCTGGCTCTCCCCTGTTCCCCATAGTGTCAGTGGAAACCATGCAAGGACCCTGGGTTTAAACTGCCCATCAGTTATTAACATCCCCCTCTGCTGGGATGGTGTCAGAGGTCAAGTCGTAAGACTTATATCACCACCCAGTGGTAAAAATGTCACCCTTCCCTGTTATATCAGTGGACACCATATAGTGGGCAGTGATAAGGCTTTCCTACTCTTCCTAGGAACGGGGAAAATATCAGTGGAGACTTTGGGGGGGGGGCGGGGATTGGAACTCCCACCTACACCCAAGTTCCTTAGCAGTAGCTGAGTGGAAACCTGAACTTCTACCCCATTGAGTAATATCAAGGCAATGACCCTTGCTACCTTCTGCTGGAGTGGTTTCAGGTTAAGCTAAAGTAGATTTTAGTAGGATCCAGAGGCTTGTAATTTCCAGAATGTCCAGGTTTTAATTGAAAATCACTTAATTCCAAGATCCAGGAAGATCTCAAATGAGAAAAGATCATCAGTAGATGCTAAAATAATTAGATTATGTTAGAAGAAAGAAGCAGTGAACTGGAAGAAAGAACAATAGAAATTTTTCTATCTACCTGAGAAAAAACAGACTGGAAAAAAAAAAATTAACAGCCTCAAGGACCTGTGGAGCTATAATAGAAGATCTTACATTTGTGTCATGGGAGTCTCAGAAAGAGAGAAGAACTAGAGAAAAGGGGGAAAAAGGAGAAAGGGCAGGCTGAAGAAGTACCCAATGAAATAATGGTTTAAATGTTCTAACTTTGGCAAAAGACAAACCTATAGATTCAAGAGGTAGAGTGAAGCCATGACAGTTTCATGTGGTTTAACCTAACACACCTAACTCCCAGTTTATGGGTGGAATTAGCAATAGAGTACATAAAGTGCCCAGCACAGTGCCTGGTATACAGCTCTTGCCTAGTAAGCTGTAGTTAATGTTAGGAGGAGGAGCTGAGAGAACCCCAAACAAGCCCAAAGAAATCCACACCAGACACTTTATAGTCAAACTTGTACAATCCAACAACAAAAGTTCTTGAGAGTAGTGAATGAGAGATGACATTTCACGTGATTGCAGGAGAAACAATTCAAATGACACCAGATTTCTCATCAGAAACCATGAAAGCCAAAAAAAAGTGGCACATTTTTCAAGTGCTTAAAGAAAACTCTCAAATCAAGCTCCAGTGAAAATAGCCTATGAGACTAAAGGGGAAAATCAAGACATTCTCAGATGAAGGAAAACTAGAAAAGTTTAGTGCTAGCAGACCTACCCTAAAGGAATGGCTGAAGAAAGTTTTCTAGACAGAAAGGAAGAAATAAAGGAACTGGAACATCAGAAAGGAAAACATCACATGGTAAGCAAATACATGATAAATACAATAGACTCTCCTGAGTTTCTGAAATAATGGTTGAAGCAAAAATTATAACATTGTGTTTCTAAATATATGTAGAAGTAATATTTAATTATAAAAGGATTGGTAAAAATGATGACACCAATAGACTAAAAAATTATATGTATATATAGTGATAGCTAAAGAAACAGCTTGAGAAAGCTATATGAAAAAATACACTTAAAAAAACTATTGAGTGGCTTAGTCAGTTAAGCATCCAACTCTTGATTTCAGCTCAGGTCATGATCTCAGGATTGTGAGATCAAGGCCCACTTTGGGCTCCCTGCTAGGTAGAAGGGAGGGGGTTAGAGGGTCGGGTGAGCCCTGTGATAGGTATTAAGGAGGGCACATATTGCATGGAGCACTGGGTGTTATACATAATGAATCATGGAATGCTACATCAAAAACTAATGATGTATGGAGCACCTGGGTGGTTCAGTGGGTTAAGCCTCTGCCTTCGGCTTAGGTCATGATCTCGGGGTCCTGGGATCGAGCCCCGCATAGGGCTCTCTGCTCAACAGGGAGCCTGCTCCCCCCACAACCTGCCTGCCTTTCTGCCTACTTGTGATCTCTGTCAAATAAATTAAAGCAAAACAAAACAAAACTAATGATATACTATATGGTGACTAACAACATAATAAAAAAATAAAAATAAATACACTCTAAAAAAAAGAAGTTACAATTATAGAAATATACATATATTTTAGGTACACACATTTAGAGTAACTGCAGAATTTTCAAGATGATACAAATGATAAATATACAAATGTACATTTGCACAGCAGTACATGATTCTGTCTTTGCTGCCCATCATCACCAGGTTATTAAAATCAGTTAAACCTTAAAAAAACCTCTCTCTTCCTCTACCCCTCCCCACTTCTAAAAAACAAACCCACTACAGATAAATAAAAATGGAATTCAAAAAAATTTTCAAGTAACGTATAGAAACTCATTTTAAAAAACAGAAATGAAAACCAGACAAAACAAAAAATAACATGGCACACTTAAACCTTAATATATCAATAATTACACTCAATGTAAATAATCTCAATAGACCGATTAAAAACAGAAATTGGCAGAGTGGATTAAGAATATGATCCAACCTTATTGGATCATATTGATCAGGCATCCACTCAGGGTGCCTGAGTGGCACAGTCGGTTAAGCATCCGACTCTTGGTCATGATCTCAGGATCCTGAGATTGAGGCTTGTGTCAAGCTCCACACTCAGCATGGAGTCCGCTTAAAACTTTCCCTCTATCCCTTCCCGCCTGCACACTCTCTCTCTCAAAATAAATAAATCTTTAAAAAAACATTTTTTTTTATAATATGATCCAACTTTATGCTGTCTACAAGAAACTCACTTCAACTAAAATAATATAAGCAGTTTGAAAGTAAAGGGATAGAGAAATCTGTATGCTGCAAATGTTAAGGGAAAGAATGAGTGGCTATATTAATACCAGATAAAGTAGATTTCAAAGCAAAGCAAAGTATCAGGATGGAGGGGCATTTTGCTAACCCTTACCAATTTACTTTATGAAACTAGTATTACCCTGGTACAAAAACCAAAGACAGGTAGCCTGTGTGGCTCAGTGGGTTAAAGCCTCTGCCTTCAGCTCAGGTCATGATCCCAGAGTCCTGGGATTGAGCCCTGCATCAGGCTCTCTGCTCGGCAGAAAGAAAACAAAAACAAAAACAAAACAAAAAAAAACAAAGACAACAGGAAAAAAAGCAAACCTACAGATAATATCCCTCATGAATATAGATTAAACATTATAAACTAAATACTCATAATTAGAATTCAGTACTACATTAAAAGAATCATACATCATGACCAAGGAAGGTTTTATTCCAGAGATGTAAGTCTGGCTTGATACTTGAAAATCAAAGCAATCCGTTGTATTAACAAGCAAAAAAGTAAAGTCACATGATCATGTCAGTTGTTGCAGAAAAAAGCATTTGGCACAATTCAACATCCATTCACGATTTAAAAAAAAAAAATTTTTTTTTTCCTCAGGGCCGTTGGGTGGCTCAGTCAGTTAAACATCTGACTCTTGGGCACCTGGGTGGCTCAGTGGGTTAAAGCCTCTGCCTTCAGCTCAGGTCATGATCTTGGGGTCCTGGAATCAAGCCGCAAGTCAGGCTCTCTGCTCGGCAGGGAGCCTGCCTCCCTTCCTCTCTCTGCCTGTCTCTCTGCCTACTTGTGATCTCTCTGTCAAATAAATATATAAAATCTTTAAAACAAACAAAAACATCTGACTCTTAGATTCAGCCCAGGTCATAATCTCATGGGTTGTGTAATGGAGCCCCCCATTTGGGCTCTCTGCTCAGCGAGAAGTCTGCTTAGAGATTCTATCCCTTTGCCACTCCTCCATCTTGCACATGTGCATGCTCTCTCGCTTTCTCTCTCTCTCTCTGTGTGTCTCTGAAGCAAACAAATAAATCTGTAAACAAATTCTCAGAAAAATAGGAACAGAGGAAACTTCAACAATATGATAAAGAGCATAAATACTTATAGCTAAATTATGTGGGACTTGATCCCAAGACCCTGAGATCATGACCTGAGCTGAAGGCAGAGGCTTAACCCACTGAGCCACACAGGCATCTTCATGCTTTTTTTTCTATTGCTTTTCCTCTAAGATCAGAAACAAGACAAGGATGTCCAGTCTCACCACTTTAATTCAACTTAGTAATAAAAGTCAAAGCCACAATAATCAGACAAGAAAAATAAATAAGAGGTATCCAAATTGGTGAGGAAGAAGTAAAACCTTCACTATTTATAGATGGCATGATGCTATATGTAAAACCCCAAAGACTCCAGCAAAAATACTACTTGAACTGATAAGTGAATTCAGTAGTTGCAGGATAAAAAATAAATATACAGAAATCTGTTACATTTCTATACACTGATAATGAAGCAGCAGAAAGTGAAATTAAGAAAACAATCCCATTTACAATTGCACCAAAAATGTTAAAATATCTAAGAATAAACCTAACTGAAGAGGTGAAAGACCTGTACTCTGAAAACTAGAAAACTTTTGATGAAAGAAATTGAAGATGACCCCCCAAAATGGAAAGACATTCCATGCTCATGGATTGGAAGAACAAGTATTGTTAAAATGTCTATACTACCCAAAGCAATCTACACATTGAATGCAATCCCTACAAAAATATCAACATCATTTTGAGGCACCCTGGGTGACTCCATTGGTTAAGTGGGACTGAGCCCTGCATTAGGATCCACACTTAGCAGAGAATTGGTTTGAGGATCCTCTCTCTCCCTTTGCCCCTTCCCCTGCTCATGCCCTCTCTTTCTCTTTCTAAAATAAATAAATCTTAAAAATATATATCAATAGCATTCTTCACAAAAATAGAATAATCAATCCTAAAATTTGTATGGAACCACAAAAGACCCTGAATAGCCAAAACAACCTTGAAAAGGAAAGCCAAAGCTGGAGGCATCATAATTCCAGACTTCAAGTTATATTACAAAGCAGTAGTAATCAAAACAGTATGGTACTGGCACAAAAATAAACACGTAGATTCAAGAAACAGAATAGAAAACCCAGAAATAAACCCACAATTATATGGTCAATTAATCTTTGATGAAGCAGAAAAAGACATCCTATGGGAAAAAGACAGTCTCTTCAACAAATAGTGTCTGAGACTTCTGTTCAGTTAATGATCTCAGGGTCCTGGGATTAAGCTCCTGTATCACATCAGGCTCTCTGCTCTGCAGGGAGTCTGCTTCCCACTCTCTCTCTCTGCCTGCCTCTCTGTCTACTTGTGGTCCCTCTCTCTGTCTGTCAAATAAATAAATAAAACCTTTTTAAAAATTAAATTAAATTAAAAATGACCTATTCTGAAAAATGTTACATCTACACTTAAAAAGAATGTGTATCCTGCTGTTTTCATATCCTTTGCATGATAAATATTTCTCCATCCCTTCATTTTCAATCTGCATGTATCTTTAGGTCTGAAGTGAGTCTCTTGTAGGCAGCGTATAGATGGTCCTTGCTTTTTTATCCATTCTGTTACCCGATGTCTTTTGATTGGAGCATTTAATCCATTTATAGTCAGAATAATTATTGATGGGTATGTACTTGTTGCCATTTTGTTACTTGTTTTATGGTTGTTTTCATAGTTCTCTGTTCCTTTCTTCTCTTGCTCTATTTCCTTGTGGTTTGATGGCTTTCTTTAGTGATGTGCTTGGATTCCTTTCTCTTTATTTTTTGTGTATCTTTTGCAGGTTTTTCATTTGGGTTACCATCACAATACATATATAACATCTTATGTATATAGCAATCAATATTAAATTGATAGTCACTTAAATTCAAACCTATTCTAAAAGCATTAAATTTTTACTCCCATCACCCACATTTGATATATGTGATATCATACTTGCTATAGTTTTATTGAATCCCTTCACTAATTTTCATAGATATTATTGATTTTACTGATTTTGTCCTTTTACCTCTGTACTGGTTGTATAAGTGATTTATCTACTACATTTTTTATGTTCACAGTTACCTCTGACATTTTTCTCTTTCATAATTTTCTTATTCCTGATTATGGCCTTTTCTTTCCACACAAAGAATTCCATTTAGGGGCACCTTGCTGACTCAGTTGGTAGAATATGCAACTCTTGATCTTGGGGTAGTGTGCTGAGCCTTGTTTGCCTTCAGTGCAACAAAGTGGCTCACTTGGTCTGTTGTGGGCCAGGTTTGATCACTGTGCTGTTAAAGGACCAGTCTGAGACTGTTGTAGGCTTGTAGTTGGGTGGTGTCAGCAGTTAGACCAGATGCCTGTCTTCAGCCCATTTGCTGGGGCTACAGTAACACTAACTTGGAAGGTGCTCTTCTTTCCTCATCCCCTGAGAGGCTTTGGCTGGTGGGTGGGCCTGACATCAGGCCAGATGCCTGCTGGGGCTGCAGAGGCACTGATCAGCAGGGCACTGTCTCTGCACTGCCACTTAAAAGGTTGAGCTGCTGGGGCTGTGAGTGTACTGGTGTGTGTTATCTTTCCTTCTCCCTAGGGCAGGATTTACTTTGGAGTGCCAGTGGTCTTGCAGGGGCTGCTTGCAGGTTGAACCACTGGCAGGAGTGCCTTTGGAAGCATTCCTTCCTAGGAGAGGTGAGTTGAATGGGGCAGATCTGCAGGAGAATGTGGGGATGGGTCACATGGTGTTAGCAAGTAGGTCTGGCTAGCTAGCCTGGGGTAGTTGAAGGGGAGATAAAATGGCTCCTGCCAGATCTTTGGTTCTTAGAGAAGTCTCCTGAAGATCCCTGCCCCTCCAGCACACATCCCGGGATTAGTAAATCAACCTCCTTCGCCCATACCCTAGGCGCTTTTCAAACTCCTGCTTCTATGCTGTGTCTCAATAGGGTTCCTTGTTTTACTGTCTCTTTAAGAGTGGGGACTCCATTTTCTTTTTTTTTTTTTTTTAAAGATTTTATTTATTTATTTATTTGACAGAGAGAGATCACAAGCAGGCAGAGAGGCAGGCAGAGAGAGAGGAGGAAGCAGGCTCCCTGCTGAGCAGAGAGCCCGATGCGGGCCTCGATCCCAGGACCCTGAGATCATGACCTGAGTCGAAGGCAGCGGCTTAACCCACTGAGCCACCCAGGCGCCCGGGACTCCATTTTCTATCACTCTCCAGGCTGTTGCTCTTTAAAGTATGTGGAGTTAAGCCCCACTGGTTAGGAAAATTCATGAAGTTAAGCACCACTGATTTTCAAAGCCAAATGTTATGGGGACCCATCTTCCCAGTGCAGATTGCTCATGTCTAGGGGGCCTGATGTGGGCCTCCTTCTCCCTTCTTTTGTGCTTCTTTCCTTCTTTCCCTTCTCCATGCTTATGGTGTCCCTCCTGTTTGTGGTTAGTCTCCCTAGGAGTTTGGTTCCCAACCCCATCTCTGCGCCTCCTACACTTTTTGATGAGTCCTCCTCTCTATGATCAACTGTGGAATGTCTGCTTTGCTAGTCTTCAGGTCATTTTCTGGGTTAGATGCACTGATGTGGCTGTTATTTAGGTATGCCCATGAGACAAGGTGAGCTTAGGACCCCACTAGCCCTGTCTCCCCAGAACTAGAGCATCTCTTTTCTTTCTTAAAAAAAGATTTTATTTATTTATTTGAAAATAAATTAAAAAAAAGTGAAAGAGGGAAGGGAACACAAGCAGGGAAGTAGGAGAGGGAGAAGAAGGCTTCCCACTGAGCAGGGAGCCCGATGAGGGGCTCAATCCCAGGACCCTGGGATCATGACCTGAGCGGAAGGCAGACGCTTAATGGACTGAGCCACTGTTAAAGTACAACTTTTCAATTATTTTGGGTTTATTCCTGAGAGTGGAATTGCTGGATCATATAGTAATTCTATGTTTAAACTTTTGAGGAAAAAACTATTTCCACATTGGCTGAGCCATTTCACATTCTTACCTATGATATATACAACTGCTTTTTTAAGAAAATGCAATACTTAAATGTAAATCTTACAAAGCGTGTGTAAGTCTTATATGCTGGAAACTATAAAACACTGATATAAGAAACCAAAGATCTAAATAAATAGGCATACCATGTTTGTGGGTTGCAAGGCTCAATACAGTAAAGATGTTAATTCTCCCCAGTACAGGTTTAAAATAATTCCTATCAAAATTCCAGCAAGGGGAGCCTGGCTGCCTCAGTCCATTAAGTGTCTGCCTTTGACTCAGGTCATGATCCCAGAGTCCTGGGATCTAGCCCCAGACTGGGCTTCCTGCTCAGCAGGAAACCTGCTTCTCCATTTCCTTCCACCTGCTGCTCTGCCCCTCTCTGTCTGTCAAATAAATAATTAAATAAATCTATCTTTTAAAAAATTTCAGCAAGATTATTTTTCCAAAATTTATGTTGAAAGTCAAAGGAACTAGAATAGACAAAGCAATTAAAAAATGTTTTTAAAGATTTTTATTCATTTATTTATTTATTAGGGGGTGAGGGAAGAACAGAGGAAGAGGGACAAGCAGACTGAGTGCTGAGCACAGAGCCTGATGTAGGATCCTATTAAAAGAAGCAAAGACAAGCTAGGAGTGGGAGAAAATATTTGCAAATCACATATCTGACAAAGGACTAGAATGTAGAATACATAAAGAATTCTCAGAACTGGGGGCACCTGGGTGGCTCAGTGGGTTAAGCCTCTGCCTTCGACTCGGGTCATGCTCCCAGGGTCCTGGGATCGAGCCCCACATCAGGATCTCTGCTCAGCAGGGAGCCTGCTTCCCTCTCTCTCTCTCTCTGCCTGCTCTCTGCCTACTTGTGATCTCTGTCAAATAAATAAATAAATCTTAAAAAAAAAAAACAAAAAACAATACAAAAGAATTCTCATAACTGGATAGTAGAAAAGCAAACAATCCTTTTAGAAAATGGACAGAAGATGTGAAGAGACATTTCACCCGAGAAGAGATAACAGCAAATAAAGCACATGAAAAGATGTCCAACATCATTAGCAGATTAAAACCACAATGATATATCGCTATCATGACCCACCTATCAGTGTGGCTAAAATAAGACATTGTGACTACATCAAATGCTGATAAGGGTGCTATGAAGCGGCATTACTCACACATTGTTGCCAGGAATGTAAAATGATACATCTACTCTGGAAAACAATTTGGCAGTTTCTTAAGAAACTAAACTTGTGGGGGCATCAGGGTGACTCCTCTTTGGAGCATTGGACTCTTGGTTTTGGGTTAGGTCATGATCACATGGTTATGAGATGGAACCCTGCATTAGGGGGAGGGGGGTCCTGTGCTCAGTGGGGAGTCTGCTTGAGGAGCAGAGGGAGAATCAGACTTTCCATTGAGCAGGGAGCCCAACATAGGGATCAATCCCAGGACTCTGGGATCATGACCTGAGCCAATATCAGTCGATTAACCAACTGAGTCACCCAGGGGCCCTTGATTTTTTATTTTGGCTCAGGTCCTGATCTCACTGTTGGGAGCCTGAGCTCTGTGGGGCTAGGCACTGGGCATGGAGTCTGCTTAAGATTCTTCTCTCCTTCTTCCTCTGCCCCTCCCCCACCTCTCTCCCTGTCTTAAAAAAGAGAAAAAAAGAAGCAGCTAAACATGTAATTACAGTAAGACCCAGCAGTTGCCCTCCTGGACACTGTTATGTTCACATATCAACTGTATGTGAATATCTACAAGAGATTTCTTCATAATAGCCCCAAACTGGAAAAACTCAGATGTCCTTCAGCATGTGAATGGTCAAATAAATCATGGTGATCTGTGTGGTAATGCAATGAAATACTACTCAACAATAAAAGGGAAAGGACTATTGATATATGTCATGACCTTGAATATCCAGGGAATTATGCTGAGTATATAAAACCAATCCCCAAATGTTACATACAAACATCCTGTATGCTTCTATTTATATAACATTCTTCAAATGACAAATTATAGAGATGGGGAACAGATTAGTGGTTGCCAGTGACTAAAGGGGAAGCACTGAGGTATAAAAGGGCGACATGAGGGATCTTGATGATAATGGAAATGTTCTGTATCTTGACTGTATCAGGGCCAACAGCCTGGTTGTGATCTTACGCTATGGTTCTGGAATATGTTCCCACTGGGAGGAATCTTGTTAAGGGTGAATGGATCCCCCTGCATTATTTCTTCCAGCTGCATGTGAATTTGTAATTATTGCAAAGAGTTGAAGGAAAAACAAAAAATAACTGTGTATTTTTTTAAAGTGATGGAATTCGCAAAGAACAGGAGACTGTTACAAATGACCAAGAAAACTAGAAATAGAACCAAAATTCTTAGAAAGGAAAAACACTGTTAAAATTAAGAACCTGAGTGGATGCTGTATTGTTTCTTAGTGCCACTGGGACAAGTTACCACAAATTTAGTGGCTGAAAACAACAAGAATTTAGTTTCTGACATTTCTGGAGGTCAGGAATCGGAAATGTCTCACTGTGCTAAAATCCAAGTGTCAATAAGACTGTTCCTTTGGAGGCTCAATGGAAGAATCCATTTTGTTGCCTTTTCATCTTCTAGAAACGCCCTTAGTCCTTGGCTCAAAACCCTGTTCCTCCCTCTTCGAAGCCAGCAACATCAGGCCAAATTCTTCTCTGCTTACCATCTTTTTGATTCTTCTTTTTCTGCCTCCCTCTTCCATGTATAAGGACCCCTTTGACTACATTGGACTCACCTGATTAATCCACCATAATTTTCCCATTTTAAGGTTAGCCAATTAGCACCCTTAGTTCCATCTGCCACCTCCATTCTGCTTTTGCCATATTCACAGTTTCCAAGTATAGGCCATGGACATGGAAGGCGGTGGAGCTGGGGGTGGGATGGGGTGTAGTATTACTCTGCCTACCACAGATGGGTTAAAGAGCTGATTCAAATACTTGCAAAATCATTGCTGAATGGAAAGACAGGAATGAGGCGGTTACTCGGAATGCAGCCAGAGAAACAGGATATGGAAAATAGGAGAGTTTAAAAGCCATGAAAGATAAAATTCAGAATCCTAGGAGGAAAGAGAATTTTTTTAAAAGATTATTTATTTATTTATTTATTTATTTATTTATTTATTTATTTAACAGAGAGATCATAAGTGGGGTGGGGGTGGAGGGGGCTGGGAAACAGGCTCCCTGTTGAGCAAGGAGCCCAATGCTGGAGGGTGGGGTGGGGGGCTCAATCCCAGGACCCTGAGACCATGACCTGAGCTGAAGGCAGCGGCTTAACCCATTGAGCCACCCAGGCGCCCTGGAAAGAGAATTTTTGTAATTTTTCTGTCAGAGGTTAATATAAGGGTAAACAGAATTAGCGTCTTTATTGTCTTCATTTTGGTGTTTACAAGTTGCCCTTTGTATCCCATCAATTTTACATTTGCAAAGTTTTACTTTTGAGTTAATAACGTACTTTTTCAGAAGGCAGCCTTTGGTAGGAACTTAAATATTCAAGAGCATTTGTGGTTACAAGACTGAACGCATTTTAGTGTGAATAACATCTTATAGAATCAGTAAGCCTTGTGCAGACCTTCCCTTTTTAAACGTTAAAAATTAAAACGTTTAAAAATATTTTATTGGGGAAATTTATTAAAATTTATTTCATTGGGGAAATCACTGATTAATTATACAGTATAAAATGTACACTGCCAAGAACAGATTTAAGAACAGGAAGAAAGCCTTAGATTTTTAAAAGTATAAATCGAAGTAAAAGCTCTGTTGTAAAGTTTGATTACTTTGAGCTCCTTTTTAACCAGGCGCACGTGTCCCACTTTAACAAGTTGCACCGTGGCGCCCACGCTCCGCCTCTGGTGGCAGGATCAGGGGTGGTACTTTTAAGGGGACTGGCTGGCCTACTGGGCTTCTGGCCACCAAGGCTCAACTGGCGTCTTGAGTTCCCAGGCGTGTCACCCCTGAGCGAAGGCTCCCGCCGGCTCACTGAGCCCTGCGCGGTGGTCGGCTGCTCGTGCTCCGGCGGGGAGCGCCCCTTGGGGCTCCCGGCCACTTTCCGCGCGCCGGGTCTCCCGACTGCCCGCGAGTCGGCGGCCTCAGCGCCAGCCCCGCCTCGTCCGCCCACACCGCCTCCGCCCCTTGCCGCTGCCAGCCCGGCGAGAGGGCATGACAGGCAATGCCCTCCCGGCCAGTTCCCGTTCCGGGCCGGGGCGCAGCCGCTTCTGCTCCCAGCCTCCCGCAGCTGCCAGTGCCGTGAGCTCTCGGCTTCGGCGCTGCCC